>NW_005325668.1:0-1695 GCF_000412655.1 Myotis brandtii | reverse complement strand
CACAGTTCCTTTCAAGGTGCACAAATTCTTGCACTGGACCCCTAATTTTATATAAAATGCTCCAATAATATTTGGTCATCATATCTGCCTTTGTCACCAAGATCTGAGAAAGCCTTTCTGGCCTACTGCATAGCTTCCTATGTGGTATTCCATCAATATGTTCTACAATCTATAATCTATACAACTTTATGAAACAAATCTGGTAGTGAAATTCCTCTGCTCAAAATCATTCAAGACATCATCTACAGCACAAATTTCTATTGTTCCATTCAAGCTCATGCTGGATCAGACTCCAACCTACATCTCTAGCCTTGTCTATTCAGAACCCTTCCCTGTGGTTTATTTTGCTCACGCTGTTCCTCCCATCTAAATGTCTTCTGACTGCCTTCCCCTCCTACCATTCAAGATCCAGTTCAAAGGTCACTGGCTAAACAGTAATTCTCTCCACATATAGTTTACCTTTCCATTTAACTGTCATTTGTATATGTTTGTAGATGTCTCCACTACCAGATTCTTAGCTTTTTGTAGACATGATTTGAATTGAATCTATCTTCTTATCCAGAGCAATTCCTGACATATGGCATTTAAGAATTACTTATTGAATAAAAAGAAATGAGGTGGTGGGGGGAGGAGGAGGAGGAATGTAAATTACTGTGAAATCCTCTTCTAGGATCTACACTGTAGGACCTTGAGATCGATGTTTCTTGTATAGAAGCAAAGAGACAAATCCTTAGTGTTCTTTTTACTGTTCATTTTCTTTTGGATAAGTTATAATTTTGTGTTATTCTCTAATATTTAATATGAATTTAAATAGGATGCTGACACGTTTACTTTCTAAACATCTTGCCTATGATTCTTCCCACCCATAAGGACCTGGTAAAAAGTTTTTTTTAATTATTTACAAAAGCTGTCTAAGATAAATTTTATGAATCACTTATAAAATATTTTCTTAGTATTTTAAAGAGAATACATTGTCACCAAATATTTTGAAAGGACCTTAAGATGAATATTAACCTGACTGGATTTCAACAAACAAAACTAAAAGCAACAGCTAAATAACAAGAACTGGAAAGAAAGCTGGCATGCTAAGCTTGCCCCATCCTCTGAAATATTACAAGACTCCAGATAGCTTCACCTCAATGGTCTCTCTGTAGGTTCCTGGTGGTCTGGCCACGCAGGAGTGTGCTCAGATCACAGGACACACATAGATAATGGTGAAAAGTTTTTCCCCTCTCTTTTTCTCTCAAAAAATGCTGTTGGGTCTTAAAATGTCAGATTTGGTAAACTGGGCTCACTCCAAGTCCTAACTGATGTCAAAACTGAACAGTTTCCTATTTTTTAACATTTCTAAGGTCCTGGCAAAACACATAGAGTTATTCCATGTAGGAAATTAGTTTTCTTTGTAAAATCTCTGCTTGTTCAATTTACCAATGCAGTATTCCTGGATGAAGATGCAGACAGACAAGGCAGTTTTATAAAAATCAGTTGCAATTTCTTGAGTGAGAAGGCTTATCAGTTTAAAGGGTCACCTATTTTTCTCAATGGAAAGATTGGTATATGTTGATCTACATGATACATATTTTCTTCTTTGGCAATAATTTTAAGTTCTCCTACATATTGAGGATTTTGTATCCAAAAAGTTGAAAATAAAGTATAATTTCTAAGACTTTTTTTAAAAGTTGCAAACTTTTTTTT
>NW_005325667.1:0-1695 GCF_000412655.1 Myotis brandtii | reverse complement strand
CTAATTCATCTTTTACAGATTTCAGTTGTATTCCAAAAAGAGTACTATCTCATTTGTATAAACTCACCCATGCAGTGTGGTGTGTAATGAATAAATGTGTGGTAAATACTGATTGAATAACTGACCAAGAGTAAGAACTCTTATTTTCAGCTCTGCCCAAGTAGTAAACAGTTTTGACAATAACCATCCGATCATGACATTGAGGATAATATGTGCACTTACAACTCAGTGATGCATCCCTTCACAGCTGTATAGGTTTCTCTGCTTGCTTTGCCCTCTTATGACATTACCCCTACTTTATTTACCATCATCAGATGCTATGTATCTTAACCCACTAATTCCAACTTATTGCAAAGTAGCTCTTAACTTCCCTCTGATGGGTAGCTAGCTTTGATAGAGTCACAGGGACATGTATAGCATAAAGAACTTCCTAGATGATGACCCCATTTGTGCCTAGAGAATGACCTTGACCCTGTAGGCACTCCTGAACTATAAATTCCCTGCAGGCTCTGTCGACTTAGTTTTAAGTTTTCTTTTTCCACCATTAGCACACTGCCTGTTTTGTACACACGCTCAGTGTGTTTTCTTGAATTAATAAAGGTATGAGCAGTAGGAAATGGGTATCTGCAACAGGGGTAGGTAAACAAAAGAGAGAAAACAGCAAACATACTGGGGAGAGTTAGTTGAGAAAATGGATTTTAACAACTTCCTCATTTTGTTAGGTATCAAGTTTAAAGTAAATCTTCTTTCTTAATTTTTACGCTGCCCTAATTTCATTTTCATAAAAAAAACACACCTGTATCTATGTATTTATCTATTTATCTGAAGTCACATAATGCTCTAGTGGTTTTTGGAATACATTAGTATAATGAAATTGGAGCCTTAAACTAAATGACAATAATTTCTACAGAGAAAGATGTATTTGAAAAAGAAACTAGTTCACAAAGTAAAGATTTAAAAAAGAACACATTTAAGTTTCAAGTTCAGAAATAGAAAGTCACCAGAGATTGGTATCAAGTGATAACCGTGGCAGTTTATTAATAATATGTCATGTAAAGCTGACATAGTTGAAGCTGAATTCGGCTCAGCTTTACAACAAAATCCCATCCATTTTATTACCACCAGAATTAAATATGTTCTATGGAAAGGCTTTAGTAAGCTTAAATATGCTTTGAAGCTCTCTTTTTCAATACATTTACTGCTTTTCCTATCACCTCATTATCAAAAAGTCAAATCGACAAAAGTCTAATATTGATTCTCCCAGATATTCCTGGTATATCAAACAGGAAGCAAGATAACATACACAGTTTTATAGAGGTTAAGCTTGCCTTTAGAGAAATAAAGTCTTAGCCACTAAATTACTTGTTTCTGACATGTTGGGAGCAGGGAGAAGGAGGCTAGAAACAGAGCAGAAATAATATAGGGTAAGTATTAAAAGTTAAGCCGAGGGGATTCACAGATAGAACATTTATTTAATCACAATTATGTGTGAGCTAGCCAGATAGGGACAATCTATTCAAAGGTGTGAAGAGATGATAGTCCATATGAATTGAAACTAAAAAACTTAGGTGAGGCATTTAATAAGTAAACTTCACTGAACCAGTTTTTCACAAATATTAGTTGAAAATGCCCATCAGGTGTTGAACTCCATTTTCACTATGTATTGTCCAACTTGGTTGGCTAGGATTATTTTTT
>NW_005325666.1:0-1694 GCF_000412655.1 Myotis brandtii | reverse complement strand
CTCTCTCTCAAAATCAATAAAAATATATTTTTTAAAACATTGTTGATGGTCAATTTATGTAGAAAACCAAACCTCCAAGAAAGGCTTAAGCGTGTGACAAAGGGAAGTAAATGGTTTCGCAAAAAATAAACATGAAAAGGAAGGGCTCCAGGGCCCGGCAGCCAGGACTGTGGGGAAAGGTGGGGATGGTCCCTGTAGCCCTGGGGTAGGGAGACCTGGAGGAGCTTTCACGGATGCACAGGTACCACTATTTGATTTTATGTTTGGTTTTTGTCTGCATCCCCTGAACCCACAAAGCACAATTACCTTTGCAGTTTGGGGGGTAAGTAAGGGACACAGAGAAGAAGGCAGAGAATTTGGCAGCCACGGGCCACCAGACAAGAGGTGTCTGGCAGAAATGTGGGTGCCCAAATATGTGCTCCTGAGGGAGAACAAGGTGACGCCCAAAAGGGAGGCCCCTGGGTGTCCCCGGGAGCTGCTTATGGGGGCCACCTACAGCAACATCAGTGCAAGTGGGGTCCACAAGGATCCCTAAAGAAACAGGGCATTAGGCACCTGAGATCCATCCCTTCCCACCTAGGGATGCTCAAAATATGGGGGCCCAATATCTCTTTCTGAAGCCCAGTACTTCCCAGACTTTGAAATCAGTTCAGCCTTCAGACCAGGTCCCAGCGTCTCCCTAAGGTGTCCTAAGCTCCATGTGGGCCTGGCCCTGCAGCGAGGCCCTGCTCAGTGGGGAAGCCATCCTAGGAGACAGCGCGTGGCTGCTGGGCTGAAACAGCGGAGGGGGCAGGGAGGGCGTCTGGTTCCCCATCGTGTCTGTTGGCCTCTTGTGCGAGGGGTGAGGACCACCTACCTGGGCCAGGGATCCCCGCGATCTGTGGCTCTGTCTTGGGCCCTTGGGACTCCGGTCTTTGTCCTCGAAATCTCTGACCTGGAGGAACCAGGCCTTACCCTTCTTATGAATAATGTTGGGGAGTGTATATATAAAAGCCACGACAGCATTCCTTTAGCCAATGATAACAGCATCTTAGGTTATCAGTCTTCATCGCCTGCCATTTTGCAATTTGTGCACATAAGCAAAATTCCTATGGGTCATGTCACTCTGCCAAGGACCAGGCCACCTCCCTTCAGCACATTTCAAGGTGCTCAAGACAGACGGGGTGGCTGCCCATATACACCAACAACAAAGGGGTAGGGAAGAGACCTGAGGGAAAGAAAGGCAGACGCAAGGTGGTCAGGCAGTGGCAGGTGCTGCAGGAAGTCCCGCCCTCACGTGGGTTCTTTGCCCCAGTCCCGGTGCAATGCCCATGTCCCCGAGAAAAAGGCCCTGCTGGCATCTCTCCTCCAGATGCACTCCAGGACGTCACGGACATCTCCCTCCACCTTTCCTTCAACGGGGACATGCAAAGCTCCCCAACGACCAGCTTCTCTCTACAGCCCACCGGGTGTTCCCATGTGCTCTGCATTGTATTTGCTCCTGTCCATTCACAACACCAAAACCAGCCAGTCAATTCAGGTGAAAGTCCACACAACCAAGTAAGGTCACAGCTTCTGGACACCACCACCAGCAGCACAGGACTAGAGCGCAGGCCTTTATGAGCGTGTGGTGGCTCCGTCCCTTAAATGGTCTCTCCTTCTATGTTTTTCCATGCTCGCATCTACATACATGCAGACAGAAAAGTGTTCTGTAG
>NW_005325665.1:0-1693 GCF_000412655.1 Myotis brandtii | reverse complement strand
AGAGGTATCCTTGACTGCTGAGATGATTCCAGTATGGTCTAGATTCCCACAAAGGCACTGGGGCAGTTATTTTAAGCGCTAATGATCCCATTCCTTTTGAGTTATACTTCTAGGCTTTGCAATTGTTCTTATCTTCTCACCCTCAGGAGACCAGCACAGAAAACTATTTGAGGTTGAGAAGGATGACCCTCTTCAATACACAGAAAAGGTAAAGATTGATATATTTAACAAAATTAGCATTAAAAACCTTTATAATGAAGATATCAAAAATAAGGGAAACTGACAAGTCTCAGCAGTAGAAGGAAGACATGTCATCTGTTTGCCCTTAGATCTGAGTAGGCTTGTAAAGTTGTCAGGGCACCGGAAGCCTGCAAAGCCATTTCATGTCCATCAGGGGTGTCAGCCTGGCACTAATGATGGCAACGTGGGTTCCTGATGATGTTGCTGAGCTGCTGATTTCAAAAGTTTTGGAGACTCATCATCATGGATTTGGCTAAGTGACATCATAGCTTCCCATGGCTAACAAACTACCACAAAGTTAGTGGTTTCACACCACAAAAGTTTATCTTCCAGTTCTGGAGGTTAGAAATCGAAAATAGGTCTAAAGTAAGTATCGACAAAGCTGCATTTTTTCTGAAAATTCTAGGGCTAAATCCATTTTATTTTTTTATCATACTCTTTGACTTGTAGCCCCTTTTTACCTTCAAAATCAGCAATCACATCTTTCCAACTCCGGCTTCCCAGATCACTTCTCTTTCACTTGTCTCCTGTTTCCTTTGTTCACCTAAAAGGACCCGGTGATAAAAATGGGCACACCTGGATAGTCCAGAATAATTTCATCTCAAAGCCAGACAATTGCCAACCTCCGTTCCTTGCGCAACCTTAATTCCCTTCGGCCATGTAACTAGCATATCTACAGGTCCCTCCATAGAACAAAGACATCATTGAGGAACCATTAAATTGCCTACCTCAAGTTATAAGACATTTCTCTATTGTTTAAGCTAGATAGCTAAGAATTTTTGTTTTGTGTACTTAAGACATCTTGACACACTACTCTTTCATTGCTTATAGCTGCTATACTAATTGATATGACTTATTGAGTCCTTTGTGGAAATAAGCAGTTTAACTCATGTAGCCCATTCTATTCTTATAACAACCTCATCAGTTAGGCATTAACATCTTCCATTTACAGTGGAAAAAACTGAAGGATAGCCAAACTAGGCAACTTGTTGGAGGACTCCAGAATTTGGAGGTTGAACCACTACACATACTGCTTTCCTGTATGTTTGAAATTTACATAAAGAAAAAGAAACAGAAATGAAATAGTAAGTAAAAAATACTTTTAAAAGTACAACCTCAGTTACATGAATCAAATATTTTAATAATGTGGCCTGAATTTACTAGTATCATCACAGGATGTCCATATACAGCGTTGGGAATCCACAGTGAAAAATACCTGCCACTTGGTTCTCTGTTTTATTTCCTGCATTGTCAAAATAGAGCCCTCTTCATTGCCAGTGAACTTGAGAAGAGTTCTTGTTGGAAGACCTCATCCCTCCGCCCCTCAGTGTGCTGCCCTGGTTCTGCCTGTCTGGCCTTCCTGATGGATGTGTTATATTTTGCATTTAGTCAACAGTATTTTTATTTGCCAGGTGTCAACTTCAGTTCCTTAGACAAACCTTTTTTTTTTTTT
>NW_005325664.1:0-1693 GCF_000412655.1 Myotis brandtii | reverse complement strand
TACCATGAGATCCAAAACCACCTTAGCCAAAAGAAGATAGGAGTTTATTCATGTGTCATTGAGAAGCCACCAGGAGGTATGCAGTCCTGTGTGTTGGTTTCTCAGTGTCACCAGGGATCCATGTTCTGCTCTGCCCACCTCACTGGGTGGTTTCTATGCTCATAGATCAAAAGGGCTCTCATTGTTCCAGCTCTTATATCAATGTCAAGGCCAGCAGAATGAAGAAGCAAAGGTGAGCAAAGGAGGCTCTTTCTTGCGTCAACTTTTTAAAGCATTTTTTTTTCTGAATCTCTCACACACCATTTCTGTATTTGTTTCATAACTTACCCACACAGCCACATTGGAATGGAAATCGTAAGAATCTGGGACAGGTGGTCTTTTAGCTGAATCCATTATCACCCTGAATTAAACCTGGAATTCAAAACCTAAGAAAGAAGGGGACCCTGGCTATGGAATGGTGTCATTTGCCATAGTCTGTTGGTACAGGACATTTTAATTGGTATTCATACTGGTGTTTTAATAAAGCATATAGTTTGTTTAGAAGAACCAAGATTGACTACACTTTGTGGCTGCCTTTGGTCCTCATTAATCAAGGGCTGAGAGGCTTTTAAAGATGAGGCATGTACTGCCTACCATTTCTGTAACAACCCACTTAGTCATTTCCACTTTAATTTCAGGCAAAAGATACTGAAATGTTAACAAATCTGTGATGAATAGGCCAAGCTGATTCATTCATCTATGTAAACAAACTTTTAGATAAGAGACAATGCCAATTCTGAATATTAATATGGTTTAAGGATTACTTAAATGTACATCAAATACATGAAATAACTTCTTAGAGAGCACCTCTCCTTTTTTCTAGACCTGAAATTAACAGACAGCCTGTAAGACAAGTGCTGGCAAAAATCATGCACGGGACAGCTGCGCATTATAAAGAACTATCTGGCCTAAAACGTCAATAGTACTAACCTTGAGGAAACTTCTGGCAAGTGAGAACTCCTCAGGCCTGAAGAGGTGGTTGGCGACAACCAATCACTTTTCTCAAAAGGAAAGTGTCTTCTATCTCGGCAGTAGGAGCTTTGCCATATTCCCTGATTATTTTTTCTCTCTCAATGAAACTATGATTTTCACCTGCACTATGTAGTAGCTCAAAGTTTCCCACTAACCACTTAACATGGACTGCCACAATATTTCACGCATATGTGTCCATGCTCAATGCAAGCTCCTAAGTTCTGTTCTGAAAGAGAAAAGGATCCCATGGCCAAAAGAACTGGGGGAAGGGCACATCATATCACCAGCCTTGAGGTTCACTGTGGACAAGGGTATGAACTCTTCTGAGAAGTCTGAGGTGAAGAAGCCTGTGAACTCTGGGCATGGGGATCCTTCCTGTGGAGGCCACTGGTTTTAAACAGAGTAATAGGGACAATGCAGCAGAGCAGAGAAGCGAGGCTGAAGCCAGAATATTCTACACAGATGACTTATTCCTTGCATGATCATCAGTGGGAAAAAGGAAAGGATTCCTAAGTAAAGAAGTGTGGAGATGGCTGGATAGAGTTAAATTAGTTTATTCATAGCAACGGTTTTTGAACCACTATTTGTGTGACAGTCATAGATATCTTCTCAGAATAATGCTATTTTAATAGGTAAACATAAATGGATAGGGTTTCAAGGGGAAATGAATTTTATTGAAGTA
>NW_005325663.1:0-1693 GCF_000412655.1 Myotis brandtii | reverse complement strand
GGACTGTGCTTGTTTTGCCCAACATTCTTTTTTCATTTCCTTGCAGTGTTTTTGACACTTGGGGGACCCTCTATGCACGTGCAGTAAATGACCATTAATAATATGAGTAGAACTTTGTGTAGCAATCCACAGGAAAACAATGTTAACAGGAGAACTAATATTTAGTCTATTTAGAGATGCAAGATTTTAAATATATAAGAATAAACATGAGACTAACATAATTTTCATATTGGAAACCTAGGTATATCTCACTGGTTTTGTTACAGTTAATGCCATAAATATGGTAGCACATGGATCCATGAAGCCCTATCATGTGTAGAGTAAGGGCTTGACCATTAGCCTAGAATGCACGAACTCAGTGCCTTCTAACTATGAGATGCATAGACCGTAAGTACTTCCAGGGGTATGAACTGAACATGAAAGTCTATACTTTCTATATGACAAAATTATAGCTAAAATACTTACCAAAACTTAATATGGATTTTATGTGGATACATAAACATGCACACACTGTATAAATGTGCAATATGTATTTCAAAACCTGGAGAAACATGACTCTCCCTGTCAAATTGGTACTGGCCACATCCTATGTTAAGCAGAGATGAACTGACAAGCGGTACCTAAGAAGGGATTTCAGCAATACTTGTAAGGCAGTTGAAGTCTATTTAATTTATGCTGCTTACATGTAAAAGGCAACCCATTGCCTGCTTCTCTGCAAAGATGATTCCAAAAAGGTCACTTCAAAGGAATAAAATTCATCAAACATCCCCCTCCTCACCTCTGTGCATAATACTGCATAAGCCTTCAGTTTGGATGCCCTGCCCCCTTTTAAGTGAGCACCACTACAAACCATCTGTAACATGAAATCTCAAGATTGCCTGAAATTTTGCTTCATTCAGATAGTCTCAAATTTTACTGGCAATAACATGATCAAAATAAATGGCTTTAATTTTTTAGTATAAAGCAACCATTCCCCAAAGTCTGATTTTACTCAGTGTGTATGTATATGTGTTTCTAGGTATCTTTATTGACAAAGCCAATCTCCATCTTCAGACCAAGAACACCATCATGGAATCAAATGTCTTCTCCTTTCAAAATTGCTGGGAAATTTCTGACAAATGCTGATTGCTGCAGGAGGCTTCAACAACTCTGCTGCAGGTATCATTACTGATTTGGTAACAGTTAATCTTTTTGACATTTATATAAATGAGGGTTCAATGTGCTAAATTACTGTCCCAGCAAGAGGTGCAGGTCTGAAAGAACAAACACTCAGAATCTTGAGAATCAGTTAATCAGAAAAGGTAAATTATTAGAGATCAATTAATCTATTATGTATTTACTTCCCTGACAAATTACAGGTATAAAATAGATATACCTGTAATTCTAATTCAAGGATTGTAAAATATAAAGAATAAATAAAATTGCAGTGAGTTGACTCAACCCCGAGACTGCCTATAATTAGCTATGACTTCTTAGCACATGTGGCTGACAACATCACAAAAATCCAACAAATATGAGAACCTTGGAGTCATTATTTCCTTTGGGAAAAGGAGATCTATATTATTTGCATTTTAGCTGATATTAAGAGAGTGGCTATATTTTCTGAGGTAGTTTAAACACTTCTTAGGTTTATTGTACTCTTTAAGAAGAAGCAAGAAGAGCCCAGCCAGCATGGCTCAGTGGTTGAGCATCA
>NW_005325662.1:0-1693 GCF_000412655.1 Myotis brandtii | reverse complement strand
GCTAGGAAATGCTTTTCTTACAACAAACTCCCCTTGTCTTAAATTACAGTGGATTTGTGGTTCTCGCACCCAAATAAAGGAGGTCATTTGTAGACATGTTAACTCTGAAGTGCCCATGGGTAGAGATGGGCAGCAAGGGGTCAAGTGGATTAAGGGAGAATTTGTGATTAGAAAGATATGGCAGTATTCGGCTCTGGTTTTGAAACCCTCCACTTTCTCTCCATTTCTGAGCCAGCCTCGTTTCTCCTCCCCTCAGTACTAGTAGGTGCTGTAAAGACCGACAAGCACCACGAAGCATGAGGCTGCTCCTTTGACCCTATGAAACCACAGGAGTATTCTGCCCTGCCGGTGTCACAGGCCCGCGATGAGGATGGAACGCCATCCGAGGGCTTAGAAAAGAGAACAGACCTGCATGAACAGAAGGCTGCACCCCCATCTTCCGCTGGCAGCAAGTAGGGAGAAGGAAGAAGTCCAAAGGAAGGAGGAAACGCTACTTGGAGCAGTGCTGTGCAGACGGGCACTCGGAATGAGTGCCTTCCATGTGCTTCCACGGAGCTAGCACTGGGCAGGCATTCTCTATTTTTAATGCTCACAAGAGAACCATGAGGAAAGTATCATTATTCTTCCCACTTTGCAGATGAGAATACCGATTCACAGTGGCTCTAGGGACGGAACGCTGGGACTAATGATTGTTTTCTTGTCTCTGCTCACACCTGAACACTTACAGAAGGGACTGGCTACTTTTGGAGGCTTTGTGGTGAAAGGGGTGCTTGAGAACCACATTCCTGGGTCCGGTTCTCTAGGTCTATAGTTGTCCTTTGTTCCAATGTAGCCCATATGTTGAAATATTACACCATCTAAGTCCAGTAGTATCCCCTTATCTGCATAGGCTCCCTTACAAAGCCCCCAGTGGATGCCTGAGACCATGGGTAGTACCAAGGAACCATATATATACACTCTGGGTTTTTTTCTGTAACTATGATAAAGTTTAATTTGTAAATTAGGCATAGTAAGAGATCAAAAACAATAACTAATAATCAGATAGAACAATTATAACAATAAAATAAGGTTATCTGAACACAAGCAATACAATATTGCCAGTCAATCTAAAAACTGAGATGGCTACTAAGTCACTAAGGAACAGATAGACAGTTGGACACTGGACATAAGGATAATTTACATCCCAGGAGGGATGGAGCGGGATAGTGCAAGATTTCATTACACTACCCAGAACACTGCAATTTAAACTTACAAATTGTTTCTTTCTGGAATGTTCCATTTAATATTTTGGATAGTAACTGAAAACATGGAAATCAAAGCTGTGGTTAAGGGGGGAATTACTATATAAGGAAATGTTTACCAAAGCACCTCCATCAGGGATAGTCAAGTTAAAACAACAACTACAAAATTCAGAACAAAAACAGACTCCTCAAATGGCACATTCTAGCTATAGGACATTATTTTGTGGCTACTGCCTATCACCCTGGACAGTTTACAACAAATAAATCCCTTTTTTTTCCTTAGCAATGTATACTTGAAAGATGAATATAATCCTCAAAACTTCTCTTATCCAACACAAAGATTAGAAAATTTAACCTTCATCTTTTACCAAATATCTTCATCACTCGATAAAAAAAATTCCCTTACAGGAAAACAAAATTTTCACTTATGTGAAGTCTCATTAAAAAAAAAA
>NW_005325661.1:0-1693 GCF_000412655.1 Myotis brandtii | reverse complement strand
ATTTGAAGCTCACTTCCTGAATGATGGGCATATATATGGACATGTAGCAGGAGATAGCTGGGCTGCACATGAACTTGATCCTTTGACCACAGCTTCTCAATTCTCTACTTGTCATGTTTCCCAGTGAAAAGTGGCACAGAAAAGAAAAGCATCCCTTTGTCCAAATGAGGTAAGTAGAGACATTTAAGACTGAGTGCTCTGACTCAGAAAATGGACATTTCGGAGGCAACAAGTGGCATGTTGGATCTGGTGGAGACTCTGGTCTGTGAAGCAATAGGTTCTTTTCCAGAAACAAGAGTGACTCCTAAAACTGCCTAAGGAATGTTCTTGCCTTTACCAGAATTGCTTGTCCCCAGAAAGGCAAAACTTGAGTAAAAGTGGAGAAGGCATTGACCTTTGATGTGAAGCTGTACCCAGGAAACACACAATTCTCCACAGAACTATGACTCAAGATAAATGTGTTTTAATTAGCATGTTGAAAGACTTTAGTACCTTGTTTACAAAATCATTAGGGATTTGAAGGGGCCACTTAAATGTTTTAGTTATAATTTATTTCATTTTGTGGGAAAAGCAGTCTTCCTGAATATTTGCATATGTGGGATTCTTGCTAATGTCAAGTGTCTACTGTAGAAGAAAAAGCAGGAATTTCAGCTTAATTAAAGTCAGCTTTATTAACTCAGGTATTCATGGCATAGATTAGACAGAGAATACCCTGCATGTTCTTCACTGCTTCCAAGTACTAAAGGCGGCTCTCACAGTCTCCATCCTGATGGGAAGGAGGAAGTCCCCGTGTCTTCCCTTTTGAAGGGAGCAAAACCCATAAGAGAACTATTAGAAAGTGTAGGCTTCTAAAGATATAGGTGGGGCCAGACACCTGTAATTCCACAGCCAATATGCAGTGAGTCCTGAGAGAGTACCACTCAATGGATTAGTGTCATGGGGAGGAGCAGACCTAATGGCATCATTATACATTTGGCCAGTAAATAGGGTAGATTTTTCTCTTAATTTACCAATTACCACAAAACCTGTACTTTTGCTGGAGCTTTCAGATAGCACTGTTTAAGCTACTATGTCCTAGTCTGTCTTTCTTTTTTATTCATTGGAGAAATAAAGTCCTTCCAGGCTTCTAAGGGTAGACTGGGGCATGCCCATTCTTGACCATACAGTCCCCAAGCTCCTCTGGTCTCCAGGCAACATGGCAGAACCTGAGATTTATATTTGGGTTCTGGCCCCAGCTGGATCTCTTCCCAATCTTGCAACCTTGGCCAAAACAATTATTCATTCTGAACCTCTGTTTTCAGAAAAAGGGATACTAATGTCTATATAGCTTACTTCATGGGCCATCATTAGAATTAAAATAATCTGAAAATAACTTGAAAATGGTTAAGTACCATGCAAATGACAGGCATTGTTATGTTCTCAATACAACAACACAATTTCACCAGGTCTATTTATTTTTATATCCATATTGATAAATGTTTTCATGGAGCTCCCTGTGATATAGTTGGGCCGTTAGTATATTTTTTAAAGCAAATATATTAAAATGCTACTATGAATTTAATCACACTTTAAACTGAATGCCTATTTTATTAACCAACACAATGTCCCCATACCTCCGGAAAATGGAAATTCTTACCCACATAATGTGTCCTACAGCCTCTACCATACCTGCTGTGCAGGTGGATTTTGTACC
>NW_005325660.1:0-1693 GCF_000412655.1 Myotis brandtii | reverse complement strand
GCCTTTGTGAAGGGAGCCATCTTCATGCTGTGGCTGGACTTACAGACCCCACAGGTCCTCTAGCTCAGATCCCGCACTCCACAGAGGCAGACGACAGAGGCCCATCATGGAGTTAGCAGCAGGATAATCACCTGAGTTTCACACTGGTGTTCTTCATTCCCCCAACACTTTCTTTGAGTCCCAGGGTTATTGGCAGGCATGCCCTCCCTCACTTCACAGGGGGTGCCCAAGCCAGTGGAAGAAACCCACCCACCAGTAACACAGGTGCCTCTAAAACTCCTCACAACACATGACATCGTCCCTGCCTGGCTGCGTCTCAATAGAGGTTTTTAATTGGAAACCTGCAGTGTGACATGTCTGAGTAGGATTGCTTCTTTGTGCCTACAGGGCCCCTCCCTGTCACTTGGATTGGGCAGAAAACTCAAACCATCAGCCTCACAATCCATTTTCTCTCCTTGAGATGCATTCTTGGGGGGCAAGGAGGCCTCTGCTGGCCCAGACTACATGGCAAATACACAAATTCTCCTTTAATCAATTTGGAACAAAATAGAATTCTGCCATAAATAAAATTTTCCTTCTACTCAAATGAGATTACTTGGATTAAATGTTAGAAATCTGAGTAGCTTGTGTGGGGTTAAGATTACATAGGGGTTTTCATCAATTCCCAGCTCTTGGCCTGAGATTTGGGCACAGAGTTCTGGAAACTCTGACTTTTGAAGGAGTTGCTTGTCATTAATATCTCCGACTAACATGAAAAATGGGAAGTGCCTGTGTCTTAATTGCATGCGCACACTTTGATTGGTGAGTCTTATCCAGCAGCCACAGTGAAGAACAATAATATTTGGGGTTTGGGAAATGTGTGATTGAAGGGTCATGGACATTTAGACTCTAGGGTGGCTGATTTCTACTCAGCATAAGACTCCATCAGAAAATGCTCACTTGGCCATTGCTTACAGATTAGAGAATGGTATGCCTTCAGGGCAGCATGGCCTGTGGTCTTTTGGCCTGGAGCTGCAGATAATCTTTAAGGGTAGTAACATCAAGTTAGGAGATTTATGGATTTAAATCTATTCAAGTTCAAGGAGAGAACCCCTGTTGGATTAATCAGTCATTGAAAAGAGTTCATTGGTAAGAAAAATACCTAATCATACATTTGCCCAAGTATTTTAATTATTGAAATGGTCCATATATAAAAATTACCAAAAAAAGAGATTCATTTATTCTACAAGTATTTTTTAGTACTACTATGTCCCAGAGATGTTTCAGGCATGTGGGATACAACAGTGAGCAAAACAGAAAAAAATGGCTGCCCTTTAGTTGCTTACACTCCAGCAAGAGGGGCAGGTAGTGAACGTAACCACTAAGTATATAGCTAATGTGTTAGAAGATGATAAGTGCTATGGAAAATATAAAAAACAGAACAGGGACAGAAGGAAAGGGAGTGGGGCAGAGGAAGGGGCAGATTTCTCATTTAAAAAGGTGGTCAGGATAGATCTCTTTGAAAAGATGACAATTGTGCAGAGATTCAGAGCAGGTGAGAGAGTGAGCCTTTGAGACATTGATGGGTGGGATGTTCCAGGCAGAGGCATTGGCCAGAGCAAAAGTCCCCTGTGCCTGGAAGAGAGTGGGTAGGGAGAAAAGATAAAGGTGAGATCAGTGAGGTGATGGGGACCAGGTAATGAGTGAAATGGGG
>NW_005325659.1:0-1693 GCF_000412655.1 Myotis brandtii | reverse complement strand
TAGTTTCTTGGGATATATTCCTAGAAGTGGGATCTTTTAAATCAAACACATGCCTGGCCTCACCAGTAAATTCTTTCACAAAATGTAGTGAATGGGTTTGCGACCTCATCTTTCCCTCCTCTCCCCTCTCCCTAAGCTTGAGAGACAGTAACTCAGGCAAGTGATTTTCTATCAAGAGTCAACTTTTCCTCTAAATAGCTGTCCCACTTCCTAGACCAGTCAGTATACAGGGAGTTAGGATGCCTATGTGTTTGACTCTTACTACACAATGTATTTAGCCATGCTGTGCTTATTAACTATAATGATGGCATTTGCTGCTCCATCCTCAAATGATATCTCCATTCTTCCACTTCTTCAGTGGGTTCTACTTTAGATTACACAAATCCAATTGAAACCACCATCACGTCTTGTGTAGATTATCAGAAAACCTCTGGCCACCCCCTGCATCCACTACCTGCTCCCTTGAATCCATTCATCATACACAGCCAGAGTGATCCTTTTAAACTTAAGTTAGAGCATGCATTTCTATATTCAAAATTACCCACAAATAGCCCGGTGGCTATTTCTGCTGCTTCCTTCAAGTCCTTCCTCTAATATTACCTGAACAGTGGGTATACGCTAATACCTTCCCCATCTCATCTAAGTATTTCCTAACTTTGAAATATGTTTTTGAAATAACTGTCATGTTGAAATTGACATTAATGAGGTTCCAAATAAAACAAAATAAAGGCTTAGCATTTCTTCTATTTGACTTTTTAAAATTTTCAGCTATTATAACAATAAAAATATATACATATATATCCTTCAGACTCATCTTATTACAGTAATTACTTTCAAATAAATAGAGTCTATGTTTGTGTTTGCATCTCAGTATGCATAGACCTCCTCCTACGAGAGCAATTTTAATTTTACAAAGAATGTGTCTTAGCAGAGGGTTAAATGGCATCTCCCTGCCCAAGTTAGTGGTATAATTAAAAAGTGTATGAGGCAGATAGATGGCAATTGACTCCCTGTGGTTCCCTCTAATATAGATTCTCTAAATCACAGGCCGTGGTTATGACTACATCAGTGTGTTGCCTTCTCCCTAACTACCAACTTCACAATGGCATGCACCATGCAGGGGATGAATTTCCCCTTATTAGCTGCAGCAAAGCAAAATGCAGTACAATGCCTGAACGCCATTTGCACGTTTTCTATAATTTGAGGATATACAAAAAGATGACAATTTCAGATTCAAGGGAGAGGACAATAGTTCTTCATTTTCTATGAAGTAAGCTTTGGAAAGTAAAATGACAGTCTTTCAAACCAGCGAAAGCTACTCATTTAGCAAGGCAAGTTGTTCGGTATGTCACAGTTTAATGGAATATTGCCCCAACTGAGCTGTGTCAGTGAGAACTGTCAATTCTTAGTAGGAGAAGACAGAATTGAATGCTGATATTGAACATGAGCTATAAAGCCCAAATCACAATGGAAGAACACCAGAGCTTGGATGTAGAGAGGAGAAAAACTTAGGGAGATGACCAACAAAAAAAGTGTGTCAGTATTCACTACAGTTGTACAAACACATGACACGAGACTGAGAATATCCACTCTCACATGTATAGAAGCCATTTATTGCTATTAAAAGCAACATATTCCAAAATACTGAAAACAACTTAAATATGCATCACAGACAAGAGAGAAGTGGTGGTGT
>NW_005325658.1:0-1693 GCF_000412655.1 Myotis brandtii | reverse complement strand
TTTGGGTAGTTTGTTAAATAGCAATAGATAAATGAATTGTAGGTACATGTTTTATATATGCCTCTCTCACTCTCTTTTAATGGAATGAATGTGAGCAACTTTTAATGCTACAAAGAGCACTTCATATGCATCCAGAAATTCATCTTACGTACTTGGCTGCATCTTAGGTCAAGAATTATTCAGTAAACATTCACAGAATTTCATGACAGGTAATATTTCATATGGATTTCTTCATTCTCAATGCTGGTGGTTTTAACATAATTATATTGAAAAAAATCAATTTTATTTTTATATTAAAACACTCACAAATGGCATTAATACAACAGAGTGTTTTTCTATTTTATTTTACATTTGCCAAGAATGAGATAGCTCCTTCTACCTAAAATAGCAACTGTTTTCTCAAGTACTTAAGGTCTTTGCTCTCCAAGGTCTTTAGAAGCACATAATAAAATGTTAATAGTGTAGGATAATTAAACTATCATTTTTTCTCTGCTAATAAAATATTTTATATTAAAATATATTGTAGGCATTATAACTACTTATAATATTAAAACGTAATTCAACCAATCTGAATAGTTTTGTAATACACAGTTAATGTATAAAAATACCAAAAAAGTTCTTTTCTTTTTCATGTGTAGAATGTTTTTTCAATTCAATATTCTTACCAACTTGTGCCATTCCTGAGAAAGTTTGATGGTAAGATATTGTGCTAAATTTAAATCACTTAAAAACCTATAGTGTTTTCTGCCAGTGATACCAGACAAGACAAAGAGGGAGGCAGCCATGCTTGGTGAAAAGAGAGCAAGTTCTTAAGTGCAGTAGACCATAGTTTACCCAGATCTTGAGCCAATTACTTAAACTCATTGAGCAACAGTTTCCTCATCTGTAAAATGAGCATAATAATATCTCCTTACAAGTTTCATGTGAGGATTAAGTTGAACAATCTAAATGAAACACAGCAAATGTAGTGGCACATGAGTTTTGAATAAATGTCAGCTATTTTTTGTTATGAATGCTACTACTACTCATACAAGTACTCTAAATACCACACAGTTCATTTTGAATTACTAATCTGGGAAAATATACAGTCACAGCATGAAAAAACTACAAATTGTTGTTTGAGATCTTTTATTTATTTATATTCATGTATAATGTTTTGGATAAAAACTCTCTCCTAAATAATTTTGACCTTCTAAAAGTATAAAGCTGAGATGACCAATCCTCTTGCATACACTGACTTATTTCTTGTGAAGTTTTCCTTCCAATGCATTATCAGACCCCATAATAGGTAAAAATTATATTAAAGTGTTACTTACATTATTACACATCGCCACACATTGTTAGTTGTTAAAACTCAATTGTGTATCCAAATATTTGGTTAGAGAAAAAGCTAAACATAAGATACAGAGGAGCAAAAGCCTATCTTTAGCTGGGAGGAAGGGGAGGTAGGTATGCTCTATAGACTGAAAGAAACAAACAAAAAAGCGACGCATTTTTAAATTTTTGCATTCATTATCAAAGACCACTTGGGCATAACCACATCCATCATCCAGGCATTGGGCAATACCCACTGTAATAATTAGATTCTAGTAAAGAAAGATAAAATGTTAGAATTAGTTAAATAAACTGACAGTGAGAAATGATACTCAACATTGATTATCTACAATTATAGATAAATTAAGATCTAATTTTT
>NW_005325657.1:0-1692 GCF_000412655.1 Myotis brandtii | reverse complement strand
ACCAAAATCACATTACTTAATTGATGCTGACCCCTCAGTGTTTCTTGGCAATTTTTGATGCCTCATTTCCCTCCTTATTGCATTCGCTACCACAACCATCTCAAACCTTCTTCACTCCCTCAATATCCCAAGTGGCTTGTGACCCCAGCAGATGACTTCAACACCTTTTTTACTGAGATAAAAATCAACTGGATGTGAGATTCTTACCGTGCCTTCTCTCTTCCTCAAAATCTCTCTTTATCTCTAGTTTACATTTCCTTTTTAGTTCTTATCTCTTAGAAAGACCTGCTCCTTTTCTTTCCTGAGACTAACCCCTAGATTTGTGCTCTTTATCTTATCTTACCTGGCTCAGATTCCTATTGCATCAGTTATTCTCCTTGCTAGTATTCTTAATCTTTTGTTCTCTACTGGATTCCTCCCCTCTGCCTTCAAACATGTTTTGGTCTCCCCATCCTTGCACAAAAGAGGTTGCTCCATAAATATTTAATGAAGAGATATTGAATTGAATTGAACTTAATTCTTCAAGCTCACAGAGTTACTAGTGACAGAGTAAAAAAATTAAAAGACTATTCTTTCCAAAGATACAAACATTTCCTGGAGATATATTTTAGAAGTAAATGTCTTTCAAAATCCAAAACTGGAGATTATATTTGTTGAAGTGTAAATGTTTAATCCACTAAGATATAATATTGTTTATCTACTCATCAGTAAATAGTATTGATTGTAAGACACTATGATATTTGGTCATTAAAATCTCATATTATACATTATACATGTAAAAATTAGTTACAGAATTGGAAACATATTAGTCATGTATGATAGATAAACTAATTTGAAGGGCTTATTTTATTATATTATTTAAATGCTGTTATAGGTTAATTTAATACCAAAGACTTTTTATTTATTACCAAATTGATTATTGCTTAATTGCTTATCATGTTTATCTATTAAAGATGCTTGAGAAACAGTCACTATTAATTTAAAATCAATCATAGTAGTTGAATAAAGAACCATTATCTTTTTTTCCTATCTGGAAAATAGAATCTAAGACCAAAACAATGCATCACTTTTTAGAATTAAAATCTATTCTGAGAAAAATGATGCCAGTCACACACATGCAGAACAAACCTCTGACCAGACATAATTCTATTATATTAATTTATTGGTTAACTCCTCTTGGGCTGCTGTAAATGTAACAGGAGCCAGACTATGAATTGCAAAATATATTCACAAGACATAGCCAGATGCCCAGAATTTCAATGTTATATAAAAGAGCATGCTTTTGACCATGAATCTCAATTCCAGTTGAGTCATGATGCTTTCCTTTCTGAAATAATTTAGTATAATTACATGATAACAAATTTTTAGTGAAATAATGTATATGTAGTAGATATGTGACCATATCCTCTCAAGATAAATCTATGGATTCTAAATTTCGGTGGCTGTTTAGATCATCAGATGTCTAGAAATAATAAGTACTCTTTAGAACTTCTCAATGCTCTTTATTAATTCAACTACCTTTTAGTTTTGCACATTCAAAATTGGATAAGGAAATAACTGTAGGTCAAATTTCCTAAAAATTGGTGTATATGATTTCCTCAACATCTGATAACTTTCTATCTAGTTGACTATCAAGTTACAATTTTCACATTTACATAAACAAACGTTATGTCATTTTTAATTCTAAGCTTT
>NW_005325656.1:0-1692 GCF_000412655.1 Myotis brandtii | reverse complement strand
CCCCCATCTGAAGCTGATATTGGTCACATTCTTTGCCTGAGTCACCTTTTAATCTCCCCAGCTAGTCCCAGTGCAGAGGGCAGATGTGTGGGTCCTAATTTTTTCCTCATGCCACACACCTTACTTCCTCCTGCCCCACACACTCATTTGCAGGTAATGCGGATCGTGCCCGTATGTGTGTGTGTGCGCCCACCTTGGGGGCAGTGAGGCTGGTGGCCAGGGGCAAGAGTGGAAAATTGGATGGGGAGACTGAGCATGGTGAGTAGTGGCTTTTAGCTGATCTTTTCAAGCAGCAAAGTGAGAGGGAGCCTCACATTTTTTACAATTGAGGCATAACTTGCATACAGTCAAATGCACAGATTTTTATCCAGCAATTGTACTATTAGATAAGTTTTAATAAATGCATGTACCCATGTAATCCACATCTCAGTGAGAATATAAAATATTTCCATCACCCAATAACTTTCCTTGATGGCAGCTAATTGAACTCAACCCCCTCAAAAACTGGTTTGTTGGGTGTGCTGAGTCAGACAACATCTCTGGACTACCTTTGGAAAAGACTTTGAGCTTCAACCATGCGCAGTGTTTATATAAACAATTGTTTCCCTGCTTCCTGCATCACAGATGCAAAGCCCCATCAAGCACAAATGCAGAAAATCTCCATGGCGATGCCCACCCGAGAGCAGGCAAGGTGTAACTGGGTTATTCAACCACAACATTTAGCATTGTTTTCATGCCTCTTGCCTTCAAAACTATGCATTTTCATTCTCCAATTCCCTCTTGGCAGGCGTTGCTGAGGAACAGAAGGCTGGCTGGTTCCAAAGTCGCCAGGAATTTAGCTCGTGATGCATGTATATTTTTCACAGGATACATACAGAGACCCATTCATACCTAGTTTCATGTGTGTATGTGGTTCATAAAACTGAATCTTACAGAGTATGGGGACCCAAAACCCCCAGCCTCAAAGACTCTGACTTCCCCATATTACAGTTTAAAATCTTTCTATGGTTTGAGGTCTGCTCTACCCAACAAGCAAATTATTTTAAGAAAAATAAGAAGCCCCTGGACTTTTGCTAATTTATTTATAACTTGGAACACATGTTGTACGTCACTTTGCATTTTCAGATTTGGGTAATTTGAACATTTGTGTGGGCGTAGGTTCCAAATGGGTGTGTCTAGCCTTGACTTTACATTATAAAATATCACTGGGTGGGAATCTCTTTCCTTGAACAATTAAATGAGGTAAGAAAATGAATAAACCTACAGAACAAAAGCACTTTAATGGCAGTGGGTGCCTATGTCCTTTCTTTCCAGCATGCTCCCACCAACACAGGTTGTGTGAACGAAGGGCAACTTAGTAGACCCCACAAGCTCAGGGGAGACTCGTGGCAGGCCTGACAAGCTCAGAGACTGGAAGTAACCACAGAGGATGGTCTGATCCTAAATCCCTAACTGGGCAGGACATGGCTGGTAGTCACGTCCCAGGCCTATAGCTTCCTAAGCAAAGGACAGTCTTTTTCTTCAGTGAGCCCTGTCCATTGTTCTGATGCATCTAGGATAACATACCTCTGAAATGTCAGAGTATTTTCTATTCCAGACCCTCAAAGGCACAACTGAGGTACCAGAGCACAAGACTACCAGCAGGAGACCACAGAACCCCTCATTGTTATCTTGTCCCCTGCTTACCATCTC
>NW_005325655.1:0-1692 GCF_000412655.1 Myotis brandtii | reverse complement strand
GCTCCAGATAAAACCCCTGATATTCCCCTCTGCTCCTCTTTCCCTTCTCCATCATTGGCACCACCACTCACTCAGTTGCTTCAACTAATAATGTAGGAATCACCCTTAATTTTTTCCCTTCCTCCAACACTCCCTCAGCAAGTTCTGTTGCTTCACCGTTAAAATATATCTTAAATCCAAGTGCATTTCACTAGCTCTACTGGCACCATCTCATTCAGGCCACAGTAATCTCTCAAATAAATCAGTCTCCTTTCTTCTACTCTTGTCCCTCCACTGCCCATTTTGGCAGAGGCAATCTGTGATCTTTTGAAAATGTAAATCAGATCCTGGCACTTACCTGCTTAAATTCCTCCAATGGCTTTCCTTACCCTTACAGTAAAACTAAGACTCCTTACCGTTGTCTACAAGGCCATTATCTGACCCATGCTTCTTTGTCAGACCTCATCTCTCATCACTCTCTGCCATATTTTACTCCCAAGCTTTCTTGTGTTTCATTGAGAAACCCATTCTTGCCTCAGGGTATTCAAACTTGCCATGGCTCCTCCCTGGATCTGCTGCTCCTCAGATCTTTGGATGCCTTGCTCTTATTTCAGTGACTGTGCTCTCCTCGGAGATGGCTTCCCTTGACTACCTCTATATAGCCACCTTCTGCTGCTGGCTTCAAAGCTCTCTCTAATCCTCCATTGCCTTCTCTTGCTTTCATTCACGATACTTACCCCAACCTAAATCTATAGTATGCATTTAATATTTCCCCACCCAAGAATATAAGCTCTATGAGGTCAGGGCTATTGTGTGGCTCACTGCTGCATCCCCAATGCATAGAATACTCAATAAATATGTTGAATAAATGAATGATTGATGCCTCTACTTAAGAACTTTCTATGACTTTCCTTACTTAAAGAGTTAAAGTTTAAACTTCTTAGTCAAGACCTTCCTTAGTTAAAGTCCCTCACTCTCTTACTTCATGCTCCCTTTCCAGCCACAACTTCTCCCTGTCACCTTGTACTATCAGGTCCCAAAACTTTATGGGCTCAAGGATATCTTCTCTTTCTGGATGCCTGCCCTCCTTCTCTGTGGGCAAATTATAGCTCATCAGTCATGCTTAGCTCTTAGATCATTTCCTTCTCAGACTCTTTGCATTAAATTGATTCCTCCCATCAAATTGTTATTATATTCATTATAATAAATACCACATCCCCAGGGAATTTCTTTAAATAATCAGCAGCAATTGTTTAACATCACAGCTGCCAGAGTAGTGATACTAATTAGAGCTAAATAGAGGATGACCAAAAACTTTATAGAAAAAGTAGAGAATGATATGTTCATAGGGGCTTTGAAGAGCTTCAGCTTGTTCTTGGTAATCTAGAAGGCCATGCATATGTGCAGGGCTGTGTATATACCCAGGAAAGACCTGAGAAGGCCCTAATCTCTCACCCCTGCACAAGCAGAGGCAATGAAAGTGAAGATATATCATACCAAACCTTATGGGATATAGCTAAAACAGCAGTTAATGGGAAATTTATGGCTATAAATACCTATATAAAAAAAGAAGAAAACTATGAAATTAATAACCTAAAATTCTATCATAAGCCACCGGGGAAAGCAGAGAAAGACAAATACTACATGATTTCATTTATATGTGGAATCTCATGAACAATAAACAAACAAACAAAATAGAAACAGACTCATAGA
>NW_005325654.1:0-1692 GCF_000412655.1 Myotis brandtii | reverse complement strand
GCTATATAACTTGAGGGCATGATGGAGACTCAAAAATATGTCCTTCTATCTCAAAATATGCCCACCACCAGCCCATAATAGCACCTGAAACCCCCGTCATAGAGCCTCTGAGTTACACCATTATCCCGAGGCCACAGGTGAGATTCTTGTGAGGGGGGCTTGGATGGAAGGGGCACTGGCACCTGTAGATAGACGGACTCAGGTTAGAGTCTCCGGTCAGTAAGATTTCACCTTGGCAAACAGGTCTTGGACCTTTTGCGCAGTGAGATGCTGGAGAAGCGAGGCGTGCAGTGAGATGGTGAGCAGTAGTGACAGTTTTAGATCATAAAGGTAAGAGGATGCCTTTTGGGAAAAGGAGGGACCAGATTAGAAGCTGGAGAGGGCGGGTGGACCAATGGAGAGTACACTGAAGAGGGTAGAAAGGAGAGGGCCCCAGCATCCGAGGGAAATCTGGGGCACCAGTTGCTCTCCCTCATTTGCATAGTCTTCATTTCTCTCTCCCATCCCACACCGCAAATAATTGCAAGTTTTTGTTCCTCGCCTTTGTTCTCCAGCTGCCACATTTCTGAACTGAATAAAGCATCTCTTTTGAAACCCACAGAAGAAATTGATTGAGCTGTGTGTATTTTTTAAAAGACATTTGACTTCATTAGGAGAAAAGCACTCCCTTGCAAAAGAAAGAACACGGAGTGCATCTAACACGAGTCACTTTCCTTCACACGCAAAGCTGTAGCGGGAAGCACACTCCCCATGTGCCTCGTTAGGCCGGGGGTGGCGGGTGGCAGGGCGAGATAACAAGCAGGGGCCAGACATATAGAGCGAGCCCGGTGAGGATCGTGAGAACGAGCCCTCCCCCCTCCTTGTGCTCCCCAGGAAACAGGATTTCCCAACCATCTCTTGGCGGCTCTTCAGGCAGGGGCAGATTCATTTCTTAGCAATAACCACTGTTTTCGTGATACTGTGGGAAGCAGTTCTAGAAGGCAGGGCCGCCGAGGAATGGCATCTGCTCTGCTGCCTCCGAGAAGAAAAGCGAGCTGTGTGTCTGGTCCACCTTCGGGGCCCGCGTCATCGGCAGAAGAACTGGAGGGGGAGCTGTCACGGGTGCCATCTCGGAAGGGGTGGAGATGGCCAAGTTTCATGGGACAAGGAGAGGTGATGGGCGAGTGCACACCTCCTATGCCCAGGGCTTCATTACAACTTGGGGTGGGTCCTTTCACAGAATTATATGTCCTTCACCTTGACGCCCACATGGGCCAGATGGTAACCCAGTCCAGCGAGGTCACAGCTTGGCCGCTCACTCCGGGCCTGAGAGGCTCCGAGCTCTCCCAGTTGTGTCTGCAGGCTCCTAATGCTCTTTCTGAACAGTCACCCCCCACCGCCCCCTGCATCTGGGATCCTGTTTCCATGTGGGCTGTTGTTGCTATTTTCATTTTTTACTTCTTGTGGTAAAATACACATAAGTGTACAATTCAATGGCATTAAGTATATGCACAATATTGTGCCACCTCCAGCACTGTCTAGTTCCAGAACTTTTCACCTCTCAAAATGAAAACCTTACATATTGAGCAGTCACTCAGGCGCCCTCCCCCACCCAACCCCCCCAGTCTCACTGCTCCCGGCATCTACTAATCTGCTCGCTCTCTCTCTGGATCTGCCTCTTCTGGACATTTCATATAAATGGAATCACACAAC
>NW_005325653.1:0-1691 GCF_000412655.1 Myotis brandtii | reverse complement strand
AAGAAGTTGTACATTTAAAAAATAATTGTGTTCTATCTTCCAAGAGTGCAATTTGGCCTTCTATAATTGCAAAAGCAAAACTTTAAGACATGTCATAAAACACAAAGGGGATTGCTGATTCTGACCTATCATGCTTAGGTGCTTTTGTATGGATTGCCAACAGCATGGGTTATGATTATGCCACAAACCTTCTTATCTTAACTGATGCAATAGTCTTTGGATCTACTAGTATCGAATGCTTGTTCAACTGACTTACCTTTCTGTTCCCCTTTATATAGCTTCACTGGCTAGCAAGCCAAATGCCTTTTTGCGGTTTAGTATCATAGTTATTCAAAAAGTACATGTTCATGTCTTCCTTTTCCAAAGTATTCTATGTGTTCAAACATTTGCTTTGTGTCATTTGGTCTCTGTTTTATGTAATTTTCATCATAGTTGGCATCAACTTGGTGTGCCTTCCAAAATGCTTACGTCCATCCATCTGCTTGTCCATATGCCAAAACCCAGGATGAATGGCTCTTACTCCTTAGTTCTTAAGAGAATAGTTGGACTCTTAGAATTAAATATTCTACCTTGCTATGTGATATGAGATTATGAATGAAACACTCAACTTGTTTGCCTAATGTTATGCATTTTTGAACTGTGTTTGCCTAAGCATATGCCCCTGCTTTTCTGTAGCAGTTCTATGTCAGTGCTAAAAAACTATGCCTAATAGAGCAACTACAGATTAATCCTGAATGACCCACTTCTTATCCTATCTGACCCACCCAGGCCTTTCAAAGCAGTGTGTAATCTCACATTTCAAGGAATGGAAAGTTACTATGGTTAGCTGCACTTTTATAAATAAGAAACATTTGTTTTACTCAATTATGATATTAAACTAATCATCTCATAAGTGGAGAAATTATATCAGCTTTACATACTCTTAAGAGCTGTGTAAAAATGTCAGAAAAAAGTACTATAGAAAAAGAGAGTTGCCCTTGAATATGTACAAATTAAATGCTGAATATATTTATAGCAGTATGTGCATTCATATGTCTATTTTGAATATATATGATATTCATATATAAAATATTTTAATCATCTTCCTTTTTCAGAGGGAGATTGATATCTTTAGTTTGCTGCAATTCATCATCTCAGTTTCTTAAAATCTCTTTATATATTCATCAAAATTAGGGCCTTTATTCTGGAATCAGATGGAAATGAAATAAAGTCTCTGGCTCTCTCATTTGCATAATTGCCAAATTTTGATTTATGTGTTAACCTGGCACTAATTCCCATGTATTTCTTGGCAGCGTCTTTGCTGTTAGCAGCAAGCTTATTTTTTCAGTACATTAACTCTCTATTACTGAAATTCAGTTTGAATTCTTTGTAGGAATTTTTTTCTGCCCCCTGACACATTCTCTCTTTCTCCATCAAATAGGCTTCTGTTTGAGTGGTTTATTAGTGGCCTCCTGTGAAATAAAGGCGCTTCTGTGTGGGCTGTGGTTTCCCTGCTGTCCCGGCTTTCAGAGGCAAACCCTTGCTGCTTCCTTTGCCCGGGCTGCTTCTGTGGTTTTTAGAGATCACCGTTGCAGCCTAGCTGTGTTCCCCAAATGTAAATGCTTGAGCAAGAACCAAGCTAACCCCTTTCCTTCCTCACTCCCTTCCTCAGCCCTTCCTTTTCAGACAGGTACTGAAGTTGGGATCCAAAG
>NW_005325652.1:0-1691 GCF_000412655.1 Myotis brandtii | reverse complement strand
GAAACGGATCTAGAGAGTAGTTAGCAATTTTCATAAGTTCAGGCAGCCAGCCAGTAACTGGCAGAGCTAGGATTTGAACCTCGGACCATCTCTCAGTGACTGCATTATAAAACATTGCATAACACCATTTTCCAGTAAATTCTAAGCAGGTTATATTACATTTCTCTCTAAAGGACACTATATTTTTAAAAATTTGTCACAGATACGTTCTCTGCTCTGAGGATTTTGCTGTCTCAGTAAGACCTAAAACAATAACATTGAGTCATTAGCACATGGGACAGCCCTAAGCAGCTCCAAGAGAGAAATGGATAGTAAAGAATGACTATCCATCAATAACAGGAGGCATTCCCATTATTTTAGTGAAAATTGTAGAGATGATGAAAACATCTTATATGAAGAGAATGAGAAATAATTAAAAGGAAGCATCAGACAACTATTTGACAAAGTGCAGAATTTCAAACTGGTGATAAAACCAATGTTCATTCTTTCAAAATATTTTGTCTCTTTCTATGCATTTCAGTTACACATGTTTATATAGAGATTAAATACACATTTGTGTAAAAGGTTTTCTATATGTTTGCATAAAGTTCATGTTTACACAAGGTTGATATGCTTTTGTATGTTATGCCTATAAATAACTGTATGGACCACTATATGGGGTCCATGTTGGTGAACCATAGGGTTCATAGATGGAAGTATCTTTTTAGTTATATGTGTGTATGCATTTTTAAAGAAAATACGTGCTAATGGAATAATATATGTGTTTCTTACATTTCTGCATATATGTAATCACATTAATATGTTTAAGATGTCTCCATCTCTTCCTCCAAGACCTTGCTGACAATTTGATCCTTTCTTTTGGCCCTGGTCCTCTTACACTGCATGTGTTAGCATGCAGAAGCCTTCAAGTTCCAACAAAGCTAATAAATTGTAATGCCAGCCAGCTCTTAGCATCTCTCACACGGTCCGCTTCGGCAGTCCAGGAGCTCGGAACAGCAGTCATTTGCTAATAACTGGCTCAGAAACAGAATACTTGGCAGGGCAGAGAGTGAGCCGGGGAGGTGCTGTTGTGGAGAAAGCCCAGAGGAGTCATGACGTGGGAAACTAGTCATTAAGCTGTGTGCACGCTGCACATTGGGCAGCACCATCCTGTCTTGAAAGAGAAGCCCCCTTTCTGTTTTGTTTTAAGAGCATGTTTCACAGTTAATCTGTGTGTAGTCCTATTAAAAGGAATGTTGGACAAATGGCTGCCTTCTGTGATGTGTGTAGAAGAGGTACCAGCAGAATCCAAAGTATTGCCAGTGCCATCTGAGAACCCTGTGTTTAATAGACATGGCTTGAAATAATAAAGCCTAACATTCTAGAGTGTGAATCAGAAGGCAGACACAGCCGTCTCAAGTTACAGAGTGATTATTTGGATATTTGCCACTTTAAAGTTAAAGGGATGAAACTCTGTGTTCTTTTTACTACTGATTCTAGAAACCTGAATACCTAGCCTACTTTGTGGTTGTTGTATGTTATTTTATATTATTCTGACTCCTTAAACTATCCCTGAGTAAAAAAATAACTAGACACTTGTCTTCCAATGTGACAAGAATTTTGGAAAACATTTTCCCTTGAGGATGCTAAGCAAAATTATTACCATTAAAACAAAACATTTTCTGTATCTAGGTTTATGCTGTTTTTAAAAA
>NW_005325651.1:0-1691 GCF_000412655.1 Myotis brandtii | reverse complement strand
GTTAAATGATGGGTATTTTCATGCTATTACTGTTGTCATCACCTCCTACATACTATGTGATCTTTTCATTGTTTTCATAGGTAAACTTACCCTAGTCAAGCTTTCTCCACACTCCATTACTATTGTTTAAGTCAAAGTCACCAATAACTTCCATGAAACCAAATCGAATGTATCCCTTTCTCGTCTTGTCTTAACTATTTTTCTGTCCTTTTTCCACATTTACTTAACTCTTCAGTCCTTTTATCTATCTCATTCTTTCCTCTGTCCTCTCACCACACTATCGTTTTTATGATCCTTTCTCCTTTTTTGAACCTCTAAGCATTGAAGTGCTTCAAGGCCCTCTTTCATCAACTTCTCAATATTCTCACAAATATTTCTATTTAATGGTATACAAACCATGGTTTTAAATACCAATTGAATACCAATGGTTTTGTTTTCTTCAATGTTGAAGTGTAATTACATTTTTTGAAGATTTTGTTGCCCAACTAAATATATAATCTGCTAACAATATTTTGACACATTCTAAAAAACTATTTCATACAATTTAAGAAAAAATAAAAACAAAACGTAACTGGTGTTCATTAAAAACATAACTAAATTAAAGTCATTTTCAGGAGAATTTTCACTCTGAGACAGAAGGAAAAAAAACAAATAAAAAAACCTATGTTGTTTTGGGTAGAAATTGACACGTTATGAGACTTATTTGAAAGCTAATTAAATGTTTTTATAGTTTTAAGTTTAAAATAAAGAGTTCATTGTATATTTCTAACTGCAGAGATTTCTACCACATGTGTGTGTTTTTTAAAAAATTATTTTTTTCCCTATAGAGTAACTCTCTCCACAGTTGTAACTTGTGAGGTGAGTATAAATAATGCCACTCAAATATAGTGACATCATTTTTTAAAATAATCAGTGTGGATAAGTTTATCAGATGAGTTTATTCTTTGTTGGGAAGGTTTAAGGTAACATAAGGTCAAGTGCCTAGAGAAAAAGAAGGATGATGTTATTGGGGAAAAGATTGCAGAAAAGGAAACTGCAAAGATAAATGCTACCAACTTTACACTTTGGAAAACAGCCAGCCTGGATATCCACCACCAATCTGCTTCCAAAGGGTTCTTTAATTATTCTTGGAAGAAATGGCAGGAAAGGTCAAGTTTAAGTAGAGTCTATCAGCAAAAGACAACAGTCCTCATTTCTCCCTGAAAACAACTCAGCAAGATGTAGTCTTGAAGTTATCCTGTATGGCCATATCACCATGGTAACCTCTAGCTCAGGCTAGATGATGTCTGCAGAGCAGTAAGAACATTGCTTTAAACAGGGAAGAATGCATGTAGGTCAAACACACAAACACACAGAGACACACATCCAATGCAAAAGAATAAAAGATTCATTTATAGGGTAGTGCCAACATGTTGTAGGCATGCAACATTTGGACAATAAAACCTTTTTGAATTTTTATTATAGGAGGCCTGCAAAAATTTAACCCAAGCTGCTGAAAGTTGGAGCACCTCTGATATGACAAGAAGAAAATAACCATAAAATAAAATGTTAAAAAATAAGAGGACACTTTTTCTGGCTACATAATCCAGAAAATTAGTTTCCCCACCTAAAATGTCATTTATCCTGCTCTAAAGGAACAAAATATCATTTCAGAAGCCATACACATCTACTCCCAAGAATTATTGTGTCAG
>NW_005325650.1:0-1691 GCF_000412655.1 Myotis brandtii | reverse complement strand
GCCCGTTTTGGGGGGAGGCCGGGCCCAGGAAGGCCCCCTGGGGTATCCGTGGACGGGCAGGACGGAGCAGGCAAATCCATCCCCTCCTCAAATCTGGATTCGGCCTCTGCCATGTGCCAGGGCCTGGGCGAGGTGCAGGGGAGGCAGCTTGCTGGTGTGGCAGAGGTAGAAACCAGGAATAAACAGAATGGAAAGGAACATAAAGTAGACGTTACGGAAAAGGAGGACCCCCACGCATAAGGACTGGGGGTCCAGGTGTTGGTCAGGGAGGGAATGTAGGGGCCCGAAGGACCTCAGCCACATGGGGAAGCCACAGTCTTCGGGCCTCCAGAGAGTCAGGATCGAGATGGATGCCAAGCCCTCTCGTTCTGTCACCCAGGAAAGGCATCCAAGGTCCCCACAGCTCAGAGGAACTGGCACGGACCTCGGAGGCCGTAGACATCAGGCCGTGGGGCTCCCGCAGACCAGGGTGTTTCCATTGGCCGTGGCTGCCCTCGGCGCTCCGTCTCCCACCCTCAGCGGCGCCTGCCGGTGTCCCTGCCTCAGCCCGGTCACCGTGCCCCTTGCCCCACAGCACGGGCACCTCGGGATAAGGCTTTGCCGAGTCACTGGTAAAATATGTGCCCGGGGGAGGCAGAGCTCTGTGCCCAGCCTCTCCTGGCACAACACGTGCTTCTGAGATGGTCGCGATAGGGAAGGGACAGGCGGAGGGGAAGGGACGAGAAGTCACCCCGTGTTACCGAGGCCTGGGTGAGCAAGATGTCTTGAGGCTGAGGCAGTGGGCGGCTGGGGACGGGGGAGGGAGAGCTCCGTGGGGCCGGCTCCAGGGCCCAGGACTTGTTTATGTGGCGCCAGCGGAACAGCGGCCGGGCCACGTGACTCAGGCCACGTGCCGCTCCTTCCCTCCTGGCCCCGGGTCACACCTGCCCCCCTCCCCACCACCGACACTGCCCTCTGCTGCCAGGGGCCTGGGATGGCACGGGGTGCGGTGGGGGCTCAGGGAGCGCGGGCTTCCGTGACCTGGTGGAGCCGGGTCGGCAGGCCTTGGCTCCCTTGGTGAAAGCGCGCTCGCTTTACCTCTTTGGGACTCGCTCGCATTCTCGAGAAAACGAGGGGGTTGGAAAAGAAGCCTTTGGGAGGTTCCTGCCAACTCCGGCAGGGGCTCCCTGGGTGTGGGTGGAGGTAGATCTTAGCCAGAAACTCTGGACCAGGGGAGCTGGACCCCAGCTAGGAAGAGGGGAGGGGTCTGAGGACCCGCCTCCAGCGGCATCCTGTGCTCTGAAGAGGCACGGATGCTGTCAATCAGGGCAGGCAGGTGGGTGAGGACAACTTTCAAAGGCCCCCTCCCCCAGAAGCAAGTGGGAAGGTGGCTGATGGGGACCCTCCGGTGACAGAGGACGGGGACTCTGCTCCCACCAAGAGGCTTGTCTAGCGATGGGCCAGCTGTGCCTGTGGGTTGGGCTGACTTGAGGTGCCGTGTTCTAGAAAGATGCACACACTGCCCTGTCTGGCCCCGAGTCCGGAGAGAACATGGGAGTGCAGGCAGGTCCTGCGTGTCCTGGCCCTTCCCCGAGACACCTGCTCGGGGGCTGTGCCCTTTGCTGTCAGGAAGTTTTCCTTTATATTTAGCCTCTTTTCTCGTGAGGTTGTTTGCGCCCTTCTATTTAAAAAGAGAGAGAAGAGAAAAAAAA
>NW_005325649.1:0-1691 GCF_000412655.1 Myotis brandtii | reverse complement strand
TCAGTTGGTTGGAGCACAGTCCCATACACCAGAAAGTGGCAGGTTCGATTCCAGGTCAAGGCACATACCCAGTTGGTTCAATCCAGATTGGGATGCACAAAAGATCAGTGTTTCTTGCACACATCTCTCTCTCCGCCCCCTCTCTGCCCACTTCCTCTCTCAAAAAAAAATTTTTTTAATAAAATAAATTAGGGGATGTTCATTCTCTTTCTGGAAAATATGGTGTAGAATTGGTGTTCATTCTTTTTTAAATATTTGGTAAACTTTCCTAGTGAAAATGTCTGAGCCTATATATTTATTTTGGGGAGTTTTCTGATTATGGATTTAATTTTCATAATAGTTACAGGGCTATTCAAATAACCTATTTCATATAAGGTGAGTTATAGTAGTTGGAACTTGGCAAAGACTTGCTTCATTTCCTTACTATCGTTTCCTTGTCTTCACAGTGATATTCCCTATTTCATTCTTGATATTGGTATTTTGTGTCATTGCTTTCAGTTTTTGCTAATCATTTCATTTTCATTCAGTCTAATGACTGCCAATGCCCACTCAGATGAAAATCCACATGTAACTTAAGTTGGCCCTCCAAATACATGAGCTCCAACCATGGATCAAAAATATGCTTTCATTTGTGATTGGTTGGATCTCTGATGCAAGACCTGGGAATATGAAAAGCCAACTGTATATTTATTGAAAAAAATAATCTGTATATAAGTAGACCTGGCTAGTTCAAATCTGTGTTGTTCAATGACCAACTGTAGTTTGTTCATTTATATCACTACATGGGATCCCATTGAATATATCACATTAACTACTATTGCTGGATACCTGAGTAATTTTTTAACAAATGAAGCCCATTTTATTATTTCAAGTATTAATGATAAAAAAATTCAGCACAGCTATTGCATTTTAAAAAGTGAATCTACATAGTATTATGTTTCTAGCTCAGTAAACAGATGAACCTGGTGTCTTTGAGTGACATAATAATTGAGCATTGTATAGTACATCTTATGAAGACCTGCAAGTTAAAGAACTATTGGTGAGTAATTTTAACTTGGAACTATTATAATAATACTGCTATGAACATTCTTGTGGATACATCTTATTGTACAAGTATACACATCTATTGGAAATGGAATTGTTGAACCATAGAGTATGTATATCTTAAACAAAATGGAAAATTACCTCTTTTCCAAAGTGGTTGCAAAAATTTACATTTCTAGCAGATGTACATAGGAGTTCCTGTAGCTCCATATCCTTACCAACACTTAGTATTTTCATTATTTTTCCTTGTAGCCAGGTCTGCAGGCATAGAGTTGTATCTCAATATGGGTTTAGTTTGTATTTCCCTGATTAACCAGTGAGGATGAACATCTTTTTCATGTCCTATTTTGTGAAATGACCAGTGAAATTCTTTGCTCATTTTTCTGCTGAATGGTCTTGTTTTTCTGTTACCAAAAGGAGGGGGGTTAGTCAGCTGATGCCGAATTTGTGGCGAATGTGGGCTTTTTGAGTGGTAGACCATTGGATGTATGGGGCTAGAACTCAGAAACAAGATCTGGGCTGCTGGAACCAAGGTATGGAATTTAGTCTGCAACACCGGTAGTTTTTTATAAACCCCAGAGAACATGGTGATTTGTCAATCAGCTACATATCATGTGGAGTGTTAACACCAGCTCTCTGGCCCAGCT
>NW_005325648.1:0-1691 GCF_000412655.1 Myotis brandtii | reverse complement strand
TCTCATGACCTAATCACCTCCCAAAGGCTCCACCTCCAAATGCCTCCACATTGGGGGTTAGGCCACAAACAACAGCCAGTCTATAGGACAAGGCTAATGGTTTTTAACCACCTCGTGACAGTATTAGAAAAATACCTAAAATACTTTTAATGATTCACAAAAACACCAGACTAATGCTTGTACAACTATGAGTATATACTTCAAATATCTTATTTGTGATTCTATCCAAAAGGTTAGTCTGGCATTTCATTTGATTAGTCCCTTCTGTTTTATTCAACTGGTTTCAGATGTGGAGGGAGATTTATAAATTTTTATCCCAGGAAAAGAATTTAAGGGATAAGAGATTATAAATACCTCCTGATAATTCAAGCCTCCCTTAAAGCTTACATTAAAACAACACTGAAAATAGAATTATATATCCTTTCTCTAAAAACTTGTACTAAAAAGTAGTTCTTTGTAGCCTAAAAATTTGCAGAACTATACCAGGGATTTAACATTTCTCATCATGAACAGCTCTTTAAAACAATGTAATGCCATATTGCTTGACACATCTTGGCAAATAAAAAATGAATGAATTTTTTCATTAACCAATGTAACCCCAATAAATTCAATAATAAATAAATAAATAATGAATGGATGAAAGAATCTATGAAGTCACCAGACAATCAGCGTGTGTGAAGCAAACAGAGATGGTTTCTATCTTTCAGTTACTTAGACAAATTAGATCTGCTTCTTATTTGTAAGGACAAAGCAATTGGGCACACTTTTCAAGTAGACCTTGAAAGAATTTGAAATCCTATTGGTTGAATAACTACCAATGTCAATTGTTAAAGCCCTTTGTCTGGTTCAGTTATTCATCAAATGCCTTCTATGGACCAGGTAAATATTATGGTTCTGAAAATATCAACATGAGCAAAATGTAGTTTCTGCCCTCAAGGAGATTAGTGTCTGGTGGGAAAGGGGGCTGTCCAAATGGTGATATTACCACAGAGCCCTAGGCGCCATGATAGAGGCTCATGGGAGGATGAAAGGTCAAGTGTCATAAACCTCCTGGGCTTGGTGAGACCTTGGAGGATAAAGGAAGAGCTTCTAGAGAAAGTCATGCCTGGCATGCCGGACAGAGAGACCACCTCACAGATAAAGGGAGGGAAAAACAGCAAGAGGAGAAGGATTATATACACGCAGTCTGATTTGGTTGGAACATAAAACACAACAAAGGAGGGGATGAAATGCAACTGGAGACATAGAGAGAGGACAAATCATAGAGACTATTTCATGTTAAGTAACTTGGATAATTTCCTGGAAGCAATAGGGAGGAACAAAATATGTTGAACAGGAGTCACATGATCTGATCTTTTTTTGACAGTCCATTTTAACAAATTATTATTTAGCATCTTCTAGGCAGCATGCTATTTTCTAAGAATACAAATATAAATGAGATAGCATTTTATTCTGAAAGAACAAAAGTCTAGTTCTAAAAGGTAGGATAGGAGAAGAGTTAAATTCAAAACTTTTGCTGAGTGCTATGATAGTGACCTGACTTTTTGAGGAAAGAACAGAGATTCCAGCCTTTGTGCGTTTGTCCTGTCCACCTTTAAAGCGCGCTCCTTCCCCTGCGATGTAGATTCTATTTAGATGGACTTTCCCCAAATGCTGCTTAGCCTCCCTAGGATCCCTGCGCAGTCGGCTTC
>NW_005325647.1:0-1690 GCF_000412655.1 Myotis brandtii | reverse complement strand
AAAAAAAAAAGTGTTTCTCTGCATATACATTCTTTGATAGCTGAACGGCTTTTTTCCCTGTGGTCAGATAATTCAGAAACTGGTCTGGTTTTTGTTTTAAATTGAATTTCTGAACAAAATTGTTTCTTGACCAAGATGATTTATAAGGTAGTTTAGCCCCAAAGCATTATTTTAAGAAACTTATAAGCAACTGTGAATGGGAACAGTGCCAGTCGACTACATATTTTTCTGGCTCAAGAAAAACTAGTAGAATACATTAAATATTTTGTGTTGGAATTGAAGGAGTTCTCCATTGCTTTCTCTCATATATTTTTTACCTTCTTTCCTTATTGCATATGCTCTTATGAATAATATCTGTAGTATCCATGACGTAATTTGATTTCCATAGAAACGTGTCGTTGTTATGGTCACATACATAGTGTGCTAGACACTGTCTGAAGGAAGATTGTTTGACATTTGTAGGTATCAGTGTATGTTGCTAATAAGGCTGAGATCATACCCTCAATTCCTGTTCTTTGGTTCTTTTCACCCCTAGCTGCAAGGAGTAACATTATCTGCAAAGGGGAATGAAGAAAAAGGTGTAGAAGAATCAGTATAAATCTATCACTACCACAGAGAAAATAACAAATGAATTAAATCTCATTCCTGAGTCATTGAATGGTCATTAGAGCTTGTCAGGAGGGAGGGGAAAGAAAAAAGAAAAATGGCTTATAGGTAGTTCATCTATTAGCACAGAATCAAAGTACTTATATGCGGCCTCAAATGTTTATTGTAAGCAAATGACTACTTCTTCACCAATAATGATATAGATAAGATTGTAAGAAAGATATATGATTGCCCTTCCATACCAGGGATTGGGGCCAATGCAAACTCTCTGGAGACAGTGGAATTTTGGCTGGTCAATGGACCCTTGAGTTAGAAAAGAGTGATGACTGCATGCAAGCATTTAGAAAACCTTCCAAATGAATCAGTGTTCCCCGTGGTTCCCAACGATAGAAAATGGTGGCAAAAGAAAGTTCCTATGGCTTAGACTTGGACTGGAAAGAGCATATGAAGAATGACTGGAGGTGAACCAAAAGAGTCCTGAGCACATTTGATACAATATAAAGAATTCCGTTGGTTTTTCTTTTATTGGATAAATAAGTTATTTCATTGGCATATATTTTAAATAAATGTGACATGGCTAGAGCCACACATTGTAAACATGAAGATTATTTTTAAAAATGAAATACCATATCCATAGCTAACTAGTTCCTTAACATATTCACTCATAGTCAGTATCTGTAATAATAATAATAATTAGTAGAAATATTAATGAGGGACAACATTTTAAGTTAGAAACGTTAGCTCAATAGTATGCAAGTTGTTCTGCTTCAGTCTCATTCACAACCTTGCAGTGTTCCGTGGGAAAGCCCTGAAGATCCCCCTCAGCAGTGCAGAAGCATAACAGATCAGTTTTCTCTCTAAACTTAACTATGATTTCTGGTCAAGGACAAACAGACTCCATTATGCCTTACTTTGAAATAATATATGTATTTTTAAACATGAAGAGAGAAACCATTTTTCAAATGCGTAGTGCTCATTGATAATTCTCTCCTACCATGAATAGATTGCCTTGCTTTCTGATACACATTCTCCTGCAGAGAGCCAGGATGAACCCATGTGTTAGGTGTGCCCTAAGATCAATCTT
>NW_005325646.1:0-1690 GCF_000412655.1 Myotis brandtii | reverse complement strand
AGAGAGGCCTATTTGGCAAGGAACTTCATGAAGCCTCTAGCCAACTTTTAGCAAGGCCATGAGTGGGCTTGAAAGTAGATTCTTTAGCTGAGACTGCAGCCCAACCAACAGCTTGATGGCATGTGTATTGAGCTGAGAAAAGCTCTGAGCCACAACCACCTGCTAAGCTGGTCCCAGATTTCTGATCCTTAGAAACCGTGTAAGATAATAAACATTTGTTTTACGCTGCTATTCTCTGGGGCAATTTGTTACGCAGCACTAGATAACAAATGTACCCACAAAATGAAGCAGGAGTTTACCATTTCCAGGGCACCTCTGATAATCCCACAGAGTAAGTTGCAGTAGCACAGAGACGACCGCCCGGCAGGGAGCTCTTCCACAAACTCCACCAGTGGATTCTTGTCCAGAATCAGGGAAAATTCATTTCTGCTTGAATTATTACAGGTCACACTTGGTGTAATTCCCAAGTACATCTTGAAAGCCACCTAACAAAGAGGGGGGGAAATTACGAAAACTTGGTCTAGAACAAATGTCTATAAACAGGGCACCCAAATACCCTGTTCTAGGCAGTGCTATGTAAGGGGGAAGCGCATGGAGTTTGCAGTCAGGAAGTCCGGGCTCACACTTAGCTTTGGAGTGTACTGAACGTATGACCAATGCAAGTCTTAAATCCTTTTATTTTTATGAAACATCTTAAGGGACTAGATCTTAAAACAAAAATCTCTTAAAGTAAACATCCTTTAGGAAGGTGGGAAATTAAAATATGGCTAATCATCAACATATTAGTATGATATTTGTCACACTGAGGCTAGTAAAAGATAAGATACTGAATTAGAAGGAAGACATCTGCCCTAACAAGAATGTGATAGAGCGAAGGATGCTACAGGAAGGTTAGACTCAAGGGTCTGTTTGGGGAAGTGGAGGGAGTCATATTACTAAGGACGGCAAGCCTCTGACAAGGAACAAAGAGAAGTGGTGAGAGGCACAGAAATGAAACCTAAAGTAACTTCTCAAAAAAGCCTCCTGTTTTACAGGACTTACATTTTTTTATAACATGGAAATGGAGGAAACCTTGACGATTATTTCTGTTTCATTTCCATTTTCACAAATGGCTAAACCGGAATCCAGAGACGTAAACTGACATGGTCAAGGCTACACCATATCTTGGCTCCTAGTCCACGGCACTTTCTTTTCACGAAGCACACAGACCTGGAACTTGAGGCTTATTAATGGGAATGTGTCAGCTTGATAGGTTGTTGTCTTTTAAGTGCCTTAATTAATTCAATTTTAAAATCAAGACTGGTGTAGGAGAGAAATTGAAATAATTTCCTTAAATTATTTCTAATTAGAAGTACTTCTAATTAAAGGTTTTTTCATTCATTCATTCATTCATTCATTCGTACTCAATGAGCACTGCCTGTCTAGTACAGTGCCTGGCATACAGTAGGAGTTCAATAACTATTTGAAAAAGGAATTATTGAATGAGCATCTAATCTGTTTGACACCATGTTTAGATCCAGAATACAAGTTAATAAAAAGGGCTACAGATATTAAACAAATAACTGCAAGAGTATAATAAGTCCTGCAAGTACAATGTTATATATAGGGTAGGGCAAAAGTAGGCTTATAGTTGTGAACATGTGAAATACAGACTTCACTCTTGTATTATTATTTATTAATTATTGTATTA
>NW_005325645.1:0-1690 GCF_000412655.1 Myotis brandtii | reverse complement strand
TTCACTGAAAACCTATTTATCATCTCTTCGTAAAATATTCCATCAAATATTGTAGTTCTGAACAAGTACCTTTTCATATCTAATCTTAAAGTTCAAGTATATACCTTCTTTTTTTCTACACGTTTAGAATGATTTTTCCCTTTGAAATGTGAACTCCCACATAAAAGCCAACTTGTCATTACATATAACTCTATTCTTCAGCAGATTTCTGTCCTCCATTGGAGGGCAAAGTCTTCCTAGAATTTAAAATCTCTTGCCTAGTTTAATGACCTCTTAAATGACTTTCTGTCCCACTTTCTGTCCCAAGCTTCTGTAACAGTTAATAGGAAAGGTAACACACTTTTAAAAATCCAACTTGTGGAGTCAGATGAAAATATAGCTTGCATTAGATAGGCATCACTATGATGTTATTTTATTGGATATGAAATGCTATGTCTTTATTCCCAATTAGATAAGGCTCTAGAATGATGAACTTGTTCTTAAATTTTGGAATAATTGACAAATATTTCTGTACAATGACCAAAACTTAAATGGAGGTTAAGATAAAGAACACAGAATATGAAATTGGTATTTAAAAGTCTGCTTATACATTTGTATTCACTTATTCATTGTCTCTCCAAGAGGGATTTGATGTGGTTTACAACAAAAGACTCAACCTTTAAAAAATGGGGCAAGAAGACAGGAGCTAAATAAAGAAAAGACTTAAAAACAACTTAATATTCCTAACCTCTGGGATGCCACAGGTTTTGAACAAAATTTATGCATGAAAATGCAACAGTTCACATTGCTGTTATTCAATAACAAAAGTTAGGTCATGTTATTCAAAAAGGCAAACCTTTTACTTATCTCATTATTAGGAGTAACAAGGTGAATTTTTACATTAACCCACTAAACAATGATTTTTGTGATTGATAACAGTCATTTTAAAATGCAGCAATTTGATGCAGAAGGTGTGAGGCAAGCCCTGCCGGTGGAAGAAAGGAAGCAGGGATTCTCAGTTGGCTCTCCACCTTCGGCTCTTCTTTGAGGTACTTTTCTGTTTGGATTTTATTAATGATCAAAGCATTTCAAATACCTCTGCGTATGCAAGAGTTATTAGGAGCCTTAATGAAGTACAATCTGGTCAGCCTGCATCTGAGGGCCTCCTACACCTACCTCTCTGGGCTTTATTTCAACCTGGACAACGTGGCTCTGGAGGGCATGGGCCACTTCTTCCGCAAGTTGGCCAAGGAGAAGCAAGAGGGTACGGAGCGGCTCTTGAAGATGCAAAGCCAGTGTGGTAACCGTGCCCTCTTCCCAAAGTGAGGCGGGTAAAACTCAGAATGCCATGGAAGCCGCCATGCTCATGGAGAAGAACCCGAACCTGGCCCTTTTGGGTCTCATACAGACCCCCATCTCTCTGACTTCCTGAGGAACCATTTCCTGGATGAGGAGGTGAAACTCACAGAGAAGATGGGAAACCACCTGGCTACCCTCTGCAGGCTGCCCAGCCCCCAGGCTGGGGCTGAGTGTCTCTTTGAAAGGTTCACCCTCAAACATAACTGGATCCATGGAGCCCAGAGTCCTCTGTGGGGCCCCTCTGCATCCCCTGTCTGACTTCTGCCTGAGCCTCTTCCTGAAACTACTAGACATCCTTTTAACCACCCTGAAGTGCTCTCCCATGCATTGGACCAAATGGAAACAATAAAGC
>NW_005325644.1:0-1690 GCF_000412655.1 Myotis brandtii | reverse complement strand
CTTGGGCAAGGTTTCCTCCTTTTAGGGGCCTCAGTTTTACCATCTGTGCAATGAGATAACTAGGCTTGATGAGATCAGACTTCTATCCTGGAGTCCCCTTTTGGGGGAGTGCTATTTCTCAGACCTTGTGAGAGGTGACTTACTTATAACAAGCAGACAGTTCTTGGCTTTCCCTCGGCTATGGCCCACCCTCTGGACTCCTTTCTTCTTTAACATCTTCTTCCCTCGCTATTCTATTTTCAAACCTCCTCAAATCTGATTTTACAAATATGTTTTTATGTGAACGCATTTTACAAATATGTTCACGTCCTGGACACTTTGCTCCTATTCTTTCATCTGTCTTTGGGTACCCTTTCATCCTTTGGACATTATCTCTACCTGGAAGACTCTTATTCATCCTTCAATACCCAATTCAAATATACTCTCTGACTGTATTAGTTTGCCTGGGACAGTAAAAAGAGCCTGTCACGTGGAGTCTTTAGACCCAATTTTGAACCCTGCTTCTAACACTTATTTATGACTCTGAGCCAGTTATCAAAAGTTTTAAAATCTCAAATTTATTAACTGGAAAAAAATATGTGTTCATGTATATTGAGGACTCAACACATATTAAGGGCTCAAAAATGCTCTACTTCCTTGGCATCTCAGAGTCAACTTCTTCCTCTATTAAAGATTGGCAAAGTTTTTCTATAAAGGGCCACATAATAAATATTTTAGACTTTGGAGGCCATCTGGTCACTGTTGCAATGATAGGTACAACTCTACTGTTGTAGTGTCCAAGCAGCCATAAAGAATATGTAAATGAATGGGTGAGGCAGTGTTCCGACAAAACTTTATTTATAAAAACAGGTAGAGACCTATACTCGGCATGCAGGTTACAGTTTGCGAACCTCTGCTCTGCAACATCTCAGGACCAGACTCGGCGTTAGTGACAAGCCCCGGTGGGTTCTGTGTCAACCTCTCCTGCCAGGCTGTGTCTTCCTTGGGAGCAGAAATTGCTTTATTTCTCTCTGCATCTCCAGGACTGGGCCAATGCATTGTGTCACGTAATTCTCCCAGCAACGCTGTAAAGCAGACACGATTACATCTCTGTTTTCTAGATGGGAACAATGAGACACAGGGAGGTGAATAATTTAGCTGATGAATGGTAGAAGCAGGCTGGCTCCAGAGCTCCTGTCTCAACCACAACCCCACAGTGACTGGGACGTGAAGGCCTGATGGCCATTGGGGGACTGGGCACGGAAGCCAGTAATGCCGAAATTTCCATAGCCTGCATCCCTACGCCTGGTTTCCAGAACCCAGAACCAGGGCTTCACATGCTCCCAAACCCACATTTGGCTCATCTCTCAGACCTGTTCAGGTGTTTTGGGATCTTGACACGTTTGTCTGACGTGCTTGCTCCCCCCGCCTCCTTCTTTGGAACCGACCACCTTTTTCTTTGGAGTTGCCCCAGCCAGAGATGACTGTTACATTAATTTTGCATCCGTGAATAAAGGCCTGGGCAGAGATTGAGTTAAAAGTTGTGCTGGTTCTTAGGGTGCTTTGCCAAGCCCATTTCCTATGGATTAAATCCTAAGTCCTTAGAGTTTTAAAACAAAAATCTGTTAACTTGGCACCTGGAGGGCTAAAAGTCCTTGAGATTCTGGTCCAGTCCCTGCGCACTCGTGGGTTGGATGGAGGGGAGCGAGCC
>NW_005325643.1:0-1690 GCF_000412655.1 Myotis brandtii | reverse complement strand
GTAGAGATTCTGCTAATCATGGCGTGGGAGAGTCCATGAGAAAAATAGTCTGGAATGGAAGCAGGGGTAATCATCAGAGTGAGAGGAGCAGAACAACAGTGTGGTATGAGTACAAGAGAGATTGATCATTTACCTGAAGACATGAGGGTTTGGTGGGTTGGCCCTGACAGTTCTTAGCAGCATTTCTAAGCACGCAAACCTCACCAGATCCAACTGCAAATTGGAGGGAGGCCAGGTAAGTTGGAGTGCCCAAACCCACAGAAGTGTGGGGACATCGACCTCTGACTGTTTCTTTCTCTAGTGAGTTTATCCAGGAGATGATCCCGGTATAACAGAGCCTTGGCACCATCATTGGGCTGGTCCTCTTGGGGGGTCCGTGCACCAGATGCAGAGCAGCCTCTCTTTAGCCCTCACCATTGCCTGTAGACAAAGCTTATCAAGCTTTCTTGTTCAGTCCTTTTCTTTCCGAGTGGAATATTCTCAAAAGATGATGATGTGATGCTGTTTGGAGACCACTTCCTTTTCTCTGTGTTGTTTTGAATCAGAGGAGCTTACATTTTTCGAGGACAAAATGACAGAGGAATAATTGCCATCTGGCTCTTTGGATGAAAATCTGACAGTATTCAGAATTCTGCCCCAGCTCTCTCTGGCACCCAACCCGTGAAACCAGACTCCAGACCACAGCTAACAGGCCACCTGCTGAGTGCATGCCCACAGTACATGGCTTCACAACTTCTCATTTGGACCGTTATTTAAAAGCACTTTTACTTAACATACCTGACTGGTTGCTTGAGGAGGTCTATAAAATAGATAAATATGTTTATATATCACTACACATTCACACATTATAATTTATAACAAAACTATTACAAAAAATAGCTGCTCTAAGGATGTCTTAACCTAAGAAATAACTACTGCATTAATAGAGAGAAAAAGTACTATCAAAATCTTAATTACCTAATTATTTTTTATTGTACTTAGATTAAGTCTTTTTCCTGGGTGAGATAACAGCTCTTAAATAACCCTAAAAGTTTTTCGGAGTATGTACCAGGAGATGGAGTGAAGGCACAGTCCTCATGTGGGAATGAGCTTTGAACTTGAGAAATTGATGGAAGTTTCTGGAATCTTGGGGGATGAAGGGCTATAAAAACCCAAAAGGATCAGCATTCCCAAGCCCTGCAGGCAGCATAGAACTCTGGTCCAATCTTAAAAGAGCAAGTGGATTTGCACTCAGGGCACAGAAATGACCTCATGACTGAATCAGAAAAAAAAGGAGAAACACTAGATCTTGAATTATTCTGCTGTTTTCTGATGTGCTCATAATAATAAAGCTTGACAGAACTACCTATTTTAAAGAAAAAAGACTATTTTTCTGACTAAAAATAAATAGTAAACTAATTGTGATTCTTTAAATAGAAGTAGTAAATCACCTAGATAAAATATAAAATATTTAAAACATTTTAGCAAAGGAAAGAATTATTTAATTAGAAACTTTTTACTACCCAAACACCTTCCCTTAATCTATTTCCATAGTTACACAATACCCACAAGGGCTGAAACCATGTATGTTTTTATGTCTGTTTTCCATGTGCTGATACAGCTTCTAGCACATAACAGGTAAGTGATAAATAATTATTGAATAAATTATGAAAACTTTTGATTAGAACATTTTTTAAAACTGGTGTTTTTT
>NW_005325642.1:0-1690 GCF_000412655.1 Myotis brandtii | reverse complement strand
ACTGTTACCATGTCAGTGGCACAGTGCTAAGTACTTAGCCTGCGTTATCTCATTTCACCTTCAGAGCCTCTTCTTAATTCGGCATCATCATCATCCCTCTCAGAAGGACAGGCTTTCCTTTACCCAAAGCTTTACCCCGAGAAATGGGGAGCCTAGGTCGGAACCGGACCTGCCCTAGCTCTGGCCTGCTGAGTGTGCTGCCTCTCAGGGTCACTGGGAGTCGGGCACGGCTGGCCGCCAGTTACTTCGGGCCTCCCAGGATTTGAGGTCAACCCGGAGATGGGCCGATTTGGGCTGCAGCTTCCCCTCCAGGTGTGGAGGCTGAGGTGCGAACAGTGTCTCCAGCACGAACACTGCCTCTCCAAGCCAGGCCCAGGGACTGGTGTGGATAAACCTGGACTTGGAGGGTCAGATCCCATGACCATTTGCTTTCAGAACAAGTCCCAGGCTGGTTCACTGTCCATGTTTTAAAGACATGATTTCTACAGTATGTCCTTGTGCTGGAGCCCTTCCTACATTTAGCCTTTCTGGTCTCTTTCTATATAATGTCCTGAAGCATGATGTTTCTTTGCCTGAAACTTTCTTCCTTCTACTCCCCCACACAACATGGCCAGTCTTGACTGTTAATTATCCTCTGGGTGTCATCCTAATTGCTTTGTGCTAGAAGCCTTGAGACTTCCGACTTCCCACTCGGTGCCTAGTTCTAGGGGTAATCCTGGCAGCTTCCCCTTGCCTGAGCCCCTGTCCCCTTTCCTAGCCACACTGTGGGGGCAGGGCTTGTTTTCTTCTGTCTTTCTCTTGAGACCATGAGCTTCCAGAGATTCGAACTCTTCCTGGAGATGTCCATCCCTTTATGCTCCGCCTCAGCCACATGCTTTGGCACAGGATAGGTGCTCTGTAAATATTAGTAGCCTTGCTTGAATGAATTCATGTCATATTTGCACATCAGAACCACGTCAGGATGACAGGATAAGGAGTTAGGGGTGTGACCTTTTTACCCTTTGACCTACATCTTAAAAGGGTCAAATCCTTAACTTACGTATAATTAACCACCTTGTCGTAAAAATAAACTTCCATATAGAGAGCACTCTTTAGGGTGCACTTTGTTGTTGTTGAGTGACTTGTGTCAAGGAGGTTGTTAGGCTAGGTGGAGTAATGAGTTCATCAGTTTGAAATTTTTATTGTTCACAGAGAGAAGGCTTCCATAAAGGAAGGCAAAACTCCTTTCCCTATTCTGTTTAATTTAACCTCATGAAATTACATCAACAAATACAAGGAAGCCCAATATGTCTTTTCATAAGGCTTCAATATTTATTTTGTAGAATCAAGTCTATAGGTATACATACCTCCATCATCCTGTCTTCCAAAACACAATATTGTTTATTTGATTTTCAAATCAACATGCATTTATCACCAAATGACTTTTCTGCCTACTTCAGAATGATATTAATGTGGCGGTATTTACTTTATTGAAGAATTTTTTTTATCTGCCCTGGGATAATGCAATTAGAATAGTTCCCTATGCCATCACTTAGAACCCTTTGCACCAGAGAGTAAAGACAACAGTGAGGGAAAGGGGTTTTGTTTGATTTTTAAAGGGCATTGTCCTCTTTTTAAAGATACTGTCCTCTGTTTTAAAAGGTCTTTTTTGGCCCTGTGTTGAAAATTCAGTCAAACAGGGCACTACATT
>NW_005325641.1:0-1689 GCF_000412655.1 Myotis brandtii | reverse complement strand
TCCTCGCAGGGCATGAAGGTCAGGTTTACTTTTGCTTTGAGTTGCAGGTAGCCTTTCTCTGTCCGGCGTGGTTGGCAGAAGAACCTCCCTCCCCAGCTGTCCCTTCCTGCAGGGCTCAGCATCTGGGCTGCTGCGACTGAGCTGCCACCCGCCCTGGAGGTGTGAGGTGAGGCCCCCTGCCCTTGCTGATTTCCACTAACCCCCTCCTGGGTAGTTACGGAACAAGTTGGAATTTGAAAGGTCAGGCTGTTCTATTGATTTAAAATGCAGAACCAGCCGGGGTTGTGCGCCAGCCCAATTTTTGGGATAAGTTTGACTCTGACATTTTGTTCCATCATTAGAGGCTGAGCGCTGAGGCTGGTTGGGTGGGTCTGGTCATCAGAGCTGAATGGACAGAACTAGCTAGGCCGGGGGTGTTTGTGGCCAGTGGATTTCTTTGCAGCTCCATTGTGTGATGAGTGTGTGGGGGTGCCTCTCTGGGGTGTTTTCCCATGTGGGGTATCAACTCTTGGTCAGGTAGGGGTGCAAGCTTGCCAGCTCTCTGCCCCCTGGGTTCTGGTGCGAGCAGAGGACTATGGCTGGTTAGGAGGGCATGGGTAGGTAGGTGGGGAGGTAAGAGGAGGGGGTATGATGTAGCCCAGGACTCAGGGGGCTGGATGCAGCGGGTCAGAGATGGCATTGGGTTATTTGGAGCCCTGAGTCAGTGATAGATATGGGAGAGCAGGCAGCACCTTCATCACCCAGCCCTGGGGGACAGGGGGAAGTCAGTAGAGCACAGGACACAGGACAGCAGGGGTAGGAAGGGAGGTGCTGGGAGCCCAACCCCATTTACAGACCCCCTCCTCTCCCTGTCTCTGCAGTTTTCTGGCCACAGGACTGCTGCGCAGGAGATCTGGCGGCTGTGGACTCCCCAGCTCGGAGCAGCCCCTCTTTGGTGAGTGGTGGGTCCCTCCCTGCATTGGCCCCCAGGGTCTGTAGCTGAACTAGCCTCTCTTGGGGGACTTCCAGATGTTCAGGCTGGCTCCTGTCCCCGAACCCTGGGCACACAGTTCACTTTCACGGCTCTCCTCACCCCCATGCTTTCCTTGGGGTGCTCCTTCTGGTCCACCCCCTCCTCTTCTCTCTGGTTCTCTGGGGCCATTGCTGGGCTACCGGTGGGTCCCCGTGCTCACTCTGTGCACAGAAGGGGCTGAGGGCCCTTGAGGACTGGCTGAGGCGGAGGGGCCAGTTAGCTCTGCTGTCAGTGGGGGTCATCTGCCCATGGCCTGGACCTCTTCCCTGTGTGGCTGGGAGCAAACCAGGAGGACACAGGGGCCTGGGAAAGGATCATTCTCAACAGCCCGTGACCTTGTCTCTGCTCTGGGCCAGGCGACTCTTAGAGCCCCCACGGGCCCCAGGAATCCTCACCTGGAGTAAGCTGGTCACTGCATCCGTAAGTCAGGGGATGGTGGTGGCTGACACAGTTGTCCTCAGCGGGCGTGGCTGAGTGGATGCTGGCAGCTCACCGACTCACCAGGCACCAGGGTCCTTTCTGTGCGGGCTCAGGAGGCATCTGACATGGACTCTTCTCCCTCCAGGGGGTGAACAGGGATGGAGGAAAGATGACCACATGGGTCACTTTGTGAGGGTGGAAGGAAGATGCAGGTGGGCCCAGGAGATGCCAGCAGGGGCGACAGGCAGTGGCAAGGG
>NW_005325640.1:0-1689 GCF_000412655.1 Myotis brandtii | reverse complement strand
AATGTGCAGCCAAGGTTGAGAACCACTGTTCTATAGTTTTGATAAAGAAAGTGTAAATTCACAACCTCCATTCAGAATAAGCTCATGTTTTCCCATCTGATGAAAGCTTTGTGTACAAATGAAGTAGACTCTGTAAGATGCAGAGCCTATTAGGAATAAGAAAATGTTCTTTACATTTTTTTATTAGAGGAGAAGTCTAGTAATTAATTAATTAATTAATTAGTCAATTAAAAAATTACTTTTTTTCCCCACAGAATGAATCCTAAATGCAGATGTTTATTTATACTGGCATTCTAATGATATTAATGGTATTTAATATTAACTCATCATTAGCCATGCAAATTAAAACCACATGGTGACAGTTTTTGTCTGTAACATCAAAAGAAAAAAAAAGAAAAAGGATGATAAATACTCTATTGAAGATGTGGGGAAATCAGTACTCTCACTGCTTTTAGTAGAATTTAAATCAAATGCTTTAAAAAATGTACTTCCCTATTGACTCACCCGTTGTGTTTCATGAAAAAATGTATTCTAAAAGTGTAATTATGATATTTGTATATGTTTAGTGATATTATACACAGAATGTTTAAAATTGCAATACACTTGAAGCAACTGTTTACTCAAGAAGGATTAGTAACATTTATTACATGTTTAAGATGGAATGTGATGCAATTATTGCAAATAACATTGTGAAAGATTGATAACATGGAAAACATTCCCATATATTGTTAAATGAACCAAAGCAAGTTATAAATCAGTTTGTATAGTGTGCTCTGTAAAGTAGTGCAGACCAATTTCTCTCTTCTTGCAGTTATTCTATTTAGTTTCTGTGCATTTAATCTTACAATAAGTAAAAAGTGCCTCTCTCACAAGCAGACAGAACAGTCAGGAAAGCGTGTGCTGTTTGTATAATTACAATGCCCTTGATGTCAGTGAATTTAATATTCTAATAAAATATATTACCTATGCCATGATTTGTTTTCTATTTTAATTAAAATGACTGCTAACTAATAACTTGATTTTTAGAATAATTTATTTTGAGCATCAAGCCCCTGTTCTTTTGCTAATTTGAATTGATACCATTTTTATAAGGAATAGTAAGAAATGCTAATGTCAGTCTTCCTGTGTTATTTAACAGATTGGGTGATTCTCATTTAAATCTCTCCATGTCTTGTCTTCTGAGACATGTCATGGTCTCAATTTCTCCCTTCTGCAGCTTTCTGTTCTCTGGGTTTTTTTCTTCTTATTTCTCCCTCATCATAACTGTCCCCAACATTCCATCCTTGAGTATTTCCCTTCTTTCTCCATCTGTCCAATGAAAATAATAACTCACTTCTCTATTCACTCATTTATACATATGTTCTTTCAACACATATTTATTTATTACTTAAATGTTTCAAGCACTGTGCTGGAAGCTGGAATAAAATCTTGACTAAGTCAGACTTACTGCTATGGACTCAATTGTGCCCCCATAAAATTCATATATAGGGGGTCCTAACCCCAAATGTGATTAGCTCATTCAGGTGGGGCCCTCATGATGGGACTGAGGCCCTTAGAAGAACAGATACCCCTCTTTCTACCCACACATGCCAAGGAAAGGCCATGTGAGGACAGAAGGAAGGTGCCCATTTACAACCCAAGAAGAAAGCGCTCACCAGACACCATCCCTGCTGACACCTTAGTTTTGAA
>NW_005325639.1:0-1689 GCF_000412655.1 Myotis brandtii | reverse complement strand
TCTTACATTGCAGACATGAACTCTTCGCTGTCACATTTGTTGTAAATATTTCAAAGGAAACCACTCTCTCTGCATCTTCTCTTTCTCTCTCTCCCTGGATGCAGGTCCTTGAACGCCTCAGTCCCAACTTGCATGAGATGTCCTATGAAGTTCCTGGAGAGCCTTCCAGGCCATATGCTCATAGCTCTGGTGCTCACATGTCAGAATCGGGGTGGCTCATTTCCCCCTGCCTTTGCTACCATATGTGCGTGCCCCTAATCTGATGGGCAGATCGGCAGCTGGCGGAGGGCTGCCTGGCAAATCTTGACATCTTGGAAGGGAGAAGATGGCAACAGAGATTCCCTTTCTAAAAATGTATCCCTTTGTTCTGAAGAAAGTCATGCATCTGGGTTTGTTTGTTTTTTTCTGGAAGTTGGGGCATCTCAATGCACCTCTAGCTCAAGTTGAGAGTCTATTTCCCACGTGGCAGTGCGGAGCAGGAGGACAGTGTCCTGTGCTAGAGCGATGGTGCGTGCGGGAAAGATCTCTGCTTCAAGTGCTATTGTGTCACTTGCCGGCTGTGTCCCTGTGGGCAGGCCATCTCACCTGCCTTCCTTCCATTTATCTGGCCTCTGTCCCTGGTGCCAGTGCAGTGGCTGTGGCCACTGTGCGTTAGCACTTCCCTTCAAAAGAGGTTTGATGACTTCACCAACGCCGTCCTCCTCAGATGCCGAAAGAGACAGGCACTCCAGCTTTTTTATCTGTTTGTCATGGAAATGGCAATGCTGGTCATCTGAGCACTTCCACAGTCCAGGAGTGAATGACCTCTCCCTGGACCTCATGTGCCATCTCTAGACCAGGGGTTAGTAACAAAGGCTGGTGGGCCAAATGTGGCTTCCAGTGCTTTTATCAATAACATCGTATTGGCACATAGCTGTCCTACTCAGTGTATGTTCTGTCTGTGGCTGCTTTCACGCTAAGCTAGCAGAGTCGAGTAGCTGCAACAGAGACTGTGTGCCCTGCAAAGCCTAAAGTCCTGATTATCTGGTCTTTACAGAAAGTTGACTGACCCTGCTCTTGGTTGATGGTTACCAAGTCTGGTGTGGGGCGAAGTGTCCACGGGACCACGGCCAAGCAGGAAAAACAAGGACCAACAGGTGAGCTCCAAAAAGCTGAATTTATTCAGTGTAGAGCCTGCCCTTCATACCAACATCATATCCTTCCCTTTTTCCCGTTAAAATGTCTTGACTTTTATAAAATAACTGTGATGGTAGATTGTACTTATTTTTTCAAATGTCCTTACTTGACCAAATAAAAAATTGACCATTTAATGTGGTTCCCCAAATAGGAAATTTTATCCATCTGTGAAGTCCTCAGGCCAGGAACCGCTGACTCTTACTGTGGTGGCCAGTGGAGCCCCACCCCACCCATCCCTTTCCTTTCGCCACACCATCCTGTTCTTCTTTTGCCAGCAGATCTTCACTCATGCTTTTGGATGTTTATTCACCTACTTAGGAAGATATGCTAAAGATTTTGTTAGATTAGAGGACCTCAAACTTTCTGATTTCAGGACCCATTTTCATTCCTAAAAGTTACTCAAGAGCTCAAAGAAGGTTTGCTTATGTAGGTTGTATCTATTAATGTGAAAAATTAACACTGAGAAAGTTAATAGTGCTTATTTAATAACTAGAGGCCCGGTGCACAAAAATT
>NW_005325638.1:0-1689 GCF_000412655.1 Myotis brandtii | reverse complement strand
GCCTATGGTGGCTTTTTATCAGCTATGTATGAGTTTGTGTCTGGTTTCTCTATTCTGTTCCACTGGGCCATTTCCCTATTCCTACACACAAACCACACTGTCTTAATTACTACAGCTTGAAAAAAGACTGGATCTGGTAGGGCAGGTCTTCCTACCTGGACCTGTATCTTCAGGAGTGTATTGGCTACTTATGAACCTTTTGTTCATTCATATTAATTTCAAAAATAGCTAATCCATTTATTTAGGTCTTCTTCAATATCTTCCAATAAATTTTTATACTTCTCTCCATAAAGATCTTGCATATCTTTTATTAAATATCCGCCTAGGGGCTGAACATTCTTTGGGGGGAACAAAGAGGGATATTATAAATTCTTTTCCGGGAGGAGGAGGGCGGAACTCTTTCCCCACTCTGAGTGTTTCCTTCCACGTGGAGGGAACTTCACCTGTGAAACAATCCTGGCCTGTCTCCACCCCTCACTCAGGCTGGCCCTGAGGGAGAAGAAGCAACATAATCTGATTAATGGTTTGGAAGGATAAACTTGGCTTTCTTGCCCAGGCCCCTTCTTCCCTTCCTCTTGGGAGCTGCTCTGTCTGTGAGAGCATGTGGTCTTGATTACCCTAAGCCATGCAGAGAGCTTAACAGAAAAGACCCTTCCCCTGTAGAAGAGGCCTTTGGAGTTCATATACTGCTAATGACTCATTGAGTAAGGCTGTTTAATTCTGGAACCCAGCATTATGAATCTCTCTTATGCACAAATATAAGCCACATTTTTCAAAATCAACATTATTGATAGCAGTGTTTCAGCTTCTCTCTGCCTCTTCTTTTGTCTGGTTCAGAACTCAGGCTGGGAAGAAAGGTGCTGTGAATTGGGCTCCCTTGAACTTCGATATGAATGCATTTTCTAACTGGATGTTACCATTAGATAGACACATAATAGACTTTCATGTATTGACCTTATATTTTGACAAACTTCATAAATATTTTATTATATTTAATAATTTGCCCATAGATTTTAATTTTCAATATTCATAAGTATATCATCTGAAAAGAATTTCATGTCTTTCTTTCCAAACCTTATAAGTTTCATTTATAATTCTTGTCTTATTTGCTGGCTAGGTTCTCTGGAAAAATACTGAATAGAAGTGATGACAGAGTGCATCTTTAGAAGACTTGCCTATAAAACAGTTTGAATGTGGTTTTCTTTTTAAGAAAAATCTTTAAATACTTAATTCCTTAAATGGTTATAAAAACATTCAGATTTTGTATTTTTTCTTGGAACAATTTTGGTGAGTTTTTACAATGTTGAGTGCAAGAATTTTTCCAACTCACATAAGTTTTCAAATTTGATCAGCATAAGTTTTTTTCATTATATTATCTTATCTTCTATGTTACCATTTATATAAGTCATCTTGCCAGAGATTTTAAATTTTTATATATTTTCCAAGAACTCAGCTTTAGGCTTTATTGCTTTTCTACTTTACTTTTTAATTGCATTAATTTTAGTTCATATCTTCATAATTTCCCTCATCCTACTTTCCTTGGCTTAGGTGTGTGTGTGTTTTTCTACTTTAATTTTTTTTCTACCTAATTATCACCTAACTTCTCTTCTAATATAAATATTTAAGACTATAAATTTCCCTCTTGGTGAAGCTTTGTACCTCAAAAGTTGCTGTTTTTTGTTGTTGTTG
>NW_005325637.1:0-1689 GCF_000412655.1 Myotis brandtii | reverse complement strand
AGAAATTGAACCATGACTGAGTAAAGATCACCCTCACTAATGTGAGTAGGAATTATCCAAACCAGCTTATTGAGGGACTCAATAGAACAACAAAAAGCAGAGAAAGGGTGAATTTGCCCTATTACATAAGCTGGGGCATCTACCTTCTCCTATCCTCACATGCTGGAACTCCTGGTTCTCAGGTCTTTGGACTCACATTGGGACTTAAACCACATTTTCACTTGTCTCTCAAGCCTTCGAGTTTAAACTAAATCTACACCATTGACTTCCCTAGACCCCAAGCTCTCAGGTGGCAGATGGTGGATTTATCAGTCTCCATAATTGTGTGAGCCAATCCCTCATAATAAATCTCCTTCTATATATTGACCAACAGATAGATACATCCTATTGGTTCTGTTTCTCTGGAAAACCCTAGTTAACACAGAGGTATTAATTACCCCTCATATTTTTGCTTAGAAAATGGAGTTAAATGGGTTGAAAATAATAAATGATTAATTTATGATAATTTGCAGCTTTCACTACAAAAAGTTGTTATTGCATTTTTTACTTTTAAAAAATGAGATTGCACTGTTTAGCTACTTTCTGTCTTATGATACACCAAAAACAAAACCATTGCATGGGTTATAACATGCTAGGGAAATAGCAATGACTGACTAGTTGTCAGTTTTTTGTTTTGTTTTGTTTTTATATAACATATAAGACAGCAGTGAAAACATATCATATTATGACCTTGGGAAGGCTGGGCTAGAAAGAGAAGGTACTGTCTGTGATTTCTGAAAGGCCATGTGTGCAGTGGGAAGAGCCCTCAACTGGGACTGGGGCAGGCAGTCTTGCTTAGCCAGCTCTGCCACTCACCAGCTGTGCGACCTTGGTCAGACCACTCCCACTCTGAACTTGACTTCCTTATCTCTAAGGTTAGATTAGATGATTCGGTTCTAAAATTCTATTCATGACTCTTAAATGTAACTATGTTGAAATGGATCAAGCTGAACAGAAAAAGGAAGGCATGGATTTAAAAAAGGGAGTGGGGGAGAAAAAGAACTTTCACTATGACCCAAATGGAGAAGTTCTGAGTACAAGTAAAGGAAATTGAAGTGAATTATCATTCTTTCCTATTCCAGATTCAGAGATAGTCCAATACATGGTCACATGACAAAATTATGGTTTATTACTTAGGTATTTTTACATTGGGAAATGGCATCTTATTCCTCAAAGAAAATGGTCATCAAAAATTACATTGACCTAATTTCTAAATTATATGCCAAGAAGATTAAAGCTGCAAAGGGGGGAGGATATGTAACATTGTAGTGTGGCGACAGAAACAGAAAAGATTTCATAGAGAATGGATCTTGAAAGCCCTTGATTCTTCATGTGCATAATCTAACCAAAGAGCTCAAGTATAAAAGAGGGATAAGACTTTTAGTATTTACCAAGTTCCATGATCTTACCATCACTATAAAGTGCAGCTACATTCAAATGCACTCTGTTTTTGTATTAACTCTCTATATCATTGTACTTCCCTAACCAAGAAAAGAAAGTTGTGTTTAGAAAAAAGTTAAAAATTAAAAAACAAAATTTAATTCTTAGACTCAATCTTGATTTAAACAAGCAAGTTGGAAAAGGTACTGCATTTAAAGTGGGATTTCTAAAAGAGTAGATCTTATAAGTCCTCCTCACAAGAAAAAAAAA
>NW_005325636.1:0-1689 GCF_000412655.1 Myotis brandtii | reverse complement strand
GATTTGCATATTATGCTTTTATTATTATAGATTATAATCTTTGTATTTTTAAGATGGAAAAAAATTCTTATAAATTTTTTTGTGTGTGAGAAAAAGATAGCGTATATAAAGTACTTAGGGATTTTTCAGTGTTCAAAGCTCCCCAACGTTTTTACTTTGTACATGTACTGAGATGTTCTATTGTTTCTCTCGGTCACAATATTTGTATTGCTGGCTGCAGGGTCCCCTCAAATATCACTAGTATTCAAGGCTATTGTCCGAATTACAAAGATTTACACATGTGTTTCTCCTTAAATTTGTTTCTTATTTGCTTCTTTGCTTTTTATCCATTTTTCATGTTTATCAATTTCCTCATGCTGCTATGTTTTTAAGCCAGAAAGTAAGATCCCCTTTTCCCTGAGGTGTTTGTTGTGTATGTGAACTTGAGCCTCTTTCTCCTCACATGCTGCTCTTCCCTTCTGTCTTGCAGGAGCAGCATTTTATTGGTGTCTCCCCATTTAGGGTCACCCCTAGTGAGTGCTCCATCCTACAAAGGTTAATGGAATTTTTGTGATACTTATAATTACTGGAATAATAGTTATTCTTTCATTTTTAACCCCCCTTCTGCTCTCCCAACAACCTCTAAGAGGGGTCCTCTTTCATGAGTTTCAGTGGTAACTTTGGTGACTTCAGGTCCCAGCTGCTCCAGCTGTTTCTGCTTAGCATGGCGTCGGAGCCCTGCATTCCGCCTCTGCGATTTAGGGAAGAAGAATTTTATATCAAAGCCAGCCAGTAATTATTTCCCAACTATGAAATAAATATTATTTCTTTTTGCTATTTTATGATCCCCTTATAAAATGATCATCTTTCTCCTGTATTTCTAGGTAAAGAGATGATATAATTGTACTTATTATGCAAAACCTTATATTTAGATCTCTATTATCAAGACAGAAAAATCCTCTTTAAAACATTAAAAATGTAACCCCTTCTGTCCTGTGCACATATAACTCCATTTTATTTAAAAAAAGTGCAGATGGGACCGTGCTACCGAAATAGTAAACTCATTTGCAAGGGACATAATAGTTTTTGTGTTTTTCTGGTGTGTAGAGATATATCACAATACAGATACAGTTACATAAGTGTACCTTTGCTCACTACCCACTCAATTAGCATGCTCTGTAATGTTGCACCTAGCAAATTGCAAATCCTTTTACTTGGGAATTTTGGAGCAGCTCCAAATATTTGTATTAGCCAAATAAAAAACAAGGAAAATAAGACCCATCCTTTTCAATAACTAGGAAAATACAGGTGATTTTTCCACTGCAATTTTAGAACTGGCCGCTAAACACATGAAAACAGAGAAAAGCAAGTGGATGTAATGTTCTTCTCGCCTGACTTCAGATCATTGTGATCAGGGCCTGATGTCATACTGGAGTCTTAGAGAAGGGGAAAAAGAACATTAAAATTTAACATAGTCCAGAGTCTCTTTTTTCCTTCCTAAGAGGGTGGCTTTATTTTCAAAATGCAAGTGTCCCCCTCCATTAATGGACTTGGGAGTGATCCATTAATGGATTTGGGGATAAGAGCACCTGTATGTTGATAAGGTCCCCCAGGTGAGCCTGATAACTCACCCTCCCTCTTACTCCTCTCCCCAGACCTGGCCTTCACATCACTGTCCTGGAATAATAACAACACTCTCTTTCTATTTTG
>NW_005325635.1:0-1689 GCF_000412655.1 Myotis brandtii | reverse complement strand
TTGCATTTCCCTAATGATTAGTGATGTTGAGCGTCTTTTCATTTGTTTAGCCATTTGTGTATCTTCTTTGGAAAATGTCTGTTTAAGTCCTTTGCTCATTTTTAAGTGGGATTATTTGTGGCTCCCCCATGGCAGGTCAGGGCTGGGAGCCACACTCAGCATGGGTGGGCTATGGCTCAGCTCCCTTGCCTGGGTAGGGTAGGAGGGCCCATGTTAGGCACATCCCAAACTTTCCAAATAGGCCTCTTGGTCTGGAGGGCCAGGGGCTATACTCAGCAGAGGGTGGGGCTGTGAACAACCTCCCACTGCCTGGGCATAGCAGGGGGACCTCCCCGCCTGGTACTGGCTCTGCTCTGGAATGGTCATCTCTGCCTGTCCACCTGTGGGCTTGAGTCTTGCAGGGCTATGCAGCCTCCGGGTGTTCTCATCAGGCCTTCCAGTCAGATGGGGCTGGGCTGGGGCCATGATTCAGCTCTCCTGCCTGGGCGAGGGCAGACCATCACCCCACTGCCTTCCCTGGCCAGACTGTGCCACAACTTGGCGCTGCAGATGAGCAAAGCCACTGGTTGGGACTGCGACTTGCGCTCTGCCAGTGGGAGCTGGGTCTGCCAAGATCTGAGTGCTGGCTGTTGGAAGCTCCTCCTTTCTTCTTCATCAAAATCAGACCCCCCCTGCCTTCTCTGTGGGGTGGGACCAGAATGGGGTTCTCACGAAGCGACCCTACAATGTTGGGGCAGCTGGAGGTCCCCTCTGGGCTCCCTCTTCCTATGGAGGTACCATCGGCTCAGGGTGACCTCTCTGCAGGGTGCTGTACCTGCCCAAGGGCGGCACCCGTGGGCACCATGTTGCTGCCCCTCTTCTCCTTAAAGTGCCGACTGTCTTAGCCTCTTCAGGGCCGGGGATGCTTCGGCCTCACCCGTGTTCTCTGATCCCCTCAGGTGCTTGTCTGTGAACAGTTGTCAGTTTCTCTTATGGGGGAACGAAGTCAGGAGCCACCTATGTCGCCGTCTTGGTGACTTCTGTAAAAATGCCCAATCCTTCTAATAATTAAATATGATGGATTCACCGGAAGCTGAGCCAAGCAGTGCAGGCCAGTTGTGCAATCTGATTAGAAGCAAGTAGCGTTAATTATGAGGGCACCACGTGTGAAGAGGAGGTGCCCCAGCTGTGGGGTGTGGGGTGCTGGAGGGCTGGCTGGCTCATGGGCACCTGCCCCCCAGTTCCGAGAGCGCAGGAGCTTTAATTTAGCCACGCCGTCCTCTTCGCCTGAATTAAATTACCCATCTAACCATATTTAAATTAACCCTGAGGCTTCCTGGAGAACATAAAAGTTATTTTGAATGATTTCCACTGCCGGGATCAGCACAGTTCCCTTCCCAGCTGGCTCGGTAGGTGCGGAGCAACACAGAAACCAATTTTTAAATTAATACAATTTTGTGTTCGTAAGGAAGCCATTATTTTTAATTATCGAGCATTTTCCTCAGCCTGGCTTTCCCAGTTAATAAAACTCAGCTATTTAGCGCGCTTTTTATTTTTGCAGAGGGCAGGCTTGGGGAGGTAGCTTCCCCCGTGGGATCCCCCCGCCAGAATGTTTGGCTCTCACCAAGCACCCGCCTGTCACAAGGAGGCTCATAAAAAACCCTGGGAAAAGGAAACGCTGGCGTCAAAATGGCCCTGCTGGGCCCATAA
>NW_005325634.1:0-1689 GCF_000412655.1 Myotis brandtii | reverse complement strand
AGTTGTTGGGTTTAGACTGCTGTTTATTTTTCTAGGGTACCTGACATGGAATCATGTCATTGGAAATATTAATTTTTCTCAAAAGCTAAATAGCATGATCCCATCTTATTGAAAGAACATTTCTCCTACTAACAGGGCTGCGACACTATCTTATAGGACCTGCATTTTCATTGCCGCAGTAAGGTCAGTTGGGTTGTTTCTGCTCCAGCTGAGGTCTGATGGCACCAGAAAAAAATCCCAGTGTCCTCTTCTTTTTGTTTCTCAAGGCATGTCTCCAACTTCCATCAGCTTGTTTGGATTCAGTCTCCCCCTAGAGAGGGTTTCAGTCAGTAGCAATTCCAGAGTCTTCTCTTAACAACCAACTGTCTGCCAAGTACTCATTTGTGTTATTTCTCTGTTGGAGGCAATCGGATCTTTAAAAGATTTAATGCTTTCCTAAAGTTTTAGAGACTCTCTGGAGCAATTATCTTGTCTAGTCAGTTGAAGGGGATTCAAGCCTTCTTAACTCTAAGTGGAAAACCTTGAAGAAATGCTTAGGTGGCTGCTCCTCAAGTTGGGTTGAGAGCCTGGCTGTCAGGGGCCAAGTGGCAACTGTGACATAGCGGTGTTCTCACTGCTTATGCTCCCGTGGTTTAAAAATAAGCTTATGGCTTTTCTGCTGGTGGTCACGCTAAGCTATGGGTGACCAGAGACCCATTCCTTCAAGCAGCCTGGCCTCGGAATGGGGTCAGCTCTCTCTCACCTTCACCTTCTCTGAACATCTGAGTCCCATCATGGACAGCACTAAAAAGTCGGTTGGGAGCAGCAAGCACGCCTGCCAATTTCCAGCAACCTTATAGCTACCTCTGGTATTAGGTAAGATGTGAATGTGGGAACATTTCCTCTTAGTTTTGTCTGAGTTTCAGGACTGAATGCTCCATATATTCCAAGATGAGATGCTAGAGTACCCTTGTGTGGGACTTGACCTGTGTTTCCTCATTCACTGATGACTGTAAATTACCATTGTGGAGGCAGAGAGTAGCTGAATATTGGAGAATTTTAGTCCCTTGTGCCTTTTGCTCACCTCAAGGCTAATTAGAGGGGCATCAGGGATACACTTGAGGGGCTTCAAGGAGAATACTTGTAGAGCTTTTGTGAATCCTCTGCACTGCGGGGATGGTAGGTTGCGGTTGGCCTCTTGCTGGAGAAATCTGAAGGGCAAAGTGGGCTGTGGCCACAATGCAGAATCCGAGGTTTGGGACCTCACTGCATTCCCACCGAACATGGCTGACAAATGCGTGTTTCCCAGGAGTCAGTGGTGGCCATGGAAAACCATCTGCCAGGGTCTAGAGTCGTCTTGCAGGGATTCTTCCGAAAGAGCTGCTGGGAGGGGAATGGAACCCCAAGCAAAGAATCAGAGAACCAGGAGGCTGAGTGGCGAGCAGGGCCAGTGGGCACTGCATCCCTGTTGTGGGGATGGTGGTGAAAGACCAGAGCAACTAAAGCTCTGCAGAAACACACAAAGGCACCTGTGGGAGAGACAGCTTTAGCGCCACAGCCAGACAGATTCCAATTAGGAAAGACGGTTTTATACTCTCTCCCTTCTCCTCCTCTCTCTTCCTGGAGGGGAGTTTCAGGTATGTTAGTTAGAAAGAGCTCCCCCTTCCCATTGCTTCCTGCAGTAGCAGTCTTGAGATAAACTTGAAATTG
>NW_005325633.1:0-1688 GCF_000412655.1 Myotis brandtii | reverse complement strand
GCATGAATTCATGCATGGGTGGGGTCCAGCTGGCCCCACCCTGATTGGGGCTGATTGGGGCGGGCCAGCCGGGGGAAGGGGACCGCGGGAGGTTGGCTGGTCGGCCCTGCTCCCTGCAGTGCACATAATAACAACGGGTCGTTCTGGTCGTTCCGGTTGCTTAGGGTTTTGTATATATATAGATTCCGGAAACCATATTCTGTTCTGAGAACCAGGTACAGTGAACTATGCACTTACACAGTAAAGGACACAAGAGATCCATCTTCCACCCACTAAACAGCTGATGATTATTTCTTACAATCGTGATCTAGATAGAAATTATGATGTAGTTGGGTAGGTGTTCTTTGTACATCCCATCTCTCCTGAAGTGCTAGCTTCTTGCTTTTTATTACTGATCACTGGTAGGTCTTTGTCTTTGCATATACACTTATTTAAAATACTACCTCCTTTTCATTCATTTTTATAGATGGCTTCATGTCTCTCTAATACACTAGCCTGTATTTGGGTTGTCGACACAGTAACTCTTGTTTCTTTGATGTAGATTGTTTCTCAACCCCACTTAGGAATATAGCTTTTTTGGTCTGAGCAACTTGAAATACAAAACACTTTCCTATCAGTAACAGTGTCCCTGGGGCAGTGATTCTCATGGGAATGGAGATGGCACTGGGGGTAAAGTAGGAAAGGACATATCACCCATCACCAGGGGAAACATCACAGAGATCCTCCTCTCCATCCCTGTGCTGATCTTAGCTAAGAGACATTGCATAATTGTAGGATCTGGGAAGCTTTGTGTATCTTGCAGTAATCACTGTTCAGTGTTCTCTATCTGCTGTTGGTTTGGGAGGGGTGTTTAAATCATTTTGGCGAATCCCTTTGATAGATCAAATCACTTCCCATTTGAGATCCAAAGAAAGCAGGTTCCTCATTGGGCATTGAATTCCTCTAAATGGCTGAGAGTTGCTAAAAGTAATGAGCAAATCTGAAATCACAGTTGAGCCCAGCTTTAGTTAAGTTCAGGCCATATTAACATGGACTAGGGTTGCCTGTATCTATCGCCGGGACTACACTGTACGTGCAGAGAGTATGCAGTTTATTTCTTATTAACCAATCTGATCCACCCTGCTACCTAATGTTTAGTTCAATGAAATAATTTTAGTCCAATCCAGTAATTTAAACCATCTCTATAAGTTTATTTTCTTTGTATAATCACTCTCTTTGTATCCCCATTCATTGTGCCTCTTCAAGGGGGTTGTGGCTTGTACGACCTTGGCTGGTGGGGATGGGATTCTTGAACTCTGTTATTCCTGGAATTACCCTGATCTCCGTGGCAGAGGGGCTGAGCTGGGCTGCTCCCGGCTTGGAGGATCCCAAGGTCAATGAGCTCCATCAGAGAGTTGTTCAGCCAATATTTGCTGCTGAACCCCAGTGGTTTGGCCTCTGTCATTGCACCAGGTTTCCATGTTAACTTGGCGCTCGCCTGGTTCTTGCTGTGCTGTGGGTACCCTGGGAGTCTGGCTGGGACTCCCTATCATGACTGCTTCTGTGAAACTCCCCAGACTGACTGACTCTCAGGGACTTAAGGGAGCTCCAGGCACCGTCCCTGGGACCAAAGGCAGTTTTGGAGCGTTTACAGAGAACTCTCCTCTATCTAATTATGAATCACTAGAGACCCAGTGCACAAAATTTGT
>NW_005325632.1:0-1688 GCF_000412655.1 Myotis brandtii | reverse complement strand
TTTTCTGTTGCCCTGCTCCTTTTTCCATGTAAGCTAGAATTACTTAAATAACTTTTTTAAATAGTCTTCACCTAATGGGCATTAACTAAAGGCAATTTAGCTAAAGTAGTTCTTGTAGGCAATCAAGTCAAATGCACATAGCTGTCATTTTTATTATTGAGCACTCATTGTAGGCACACCAATTTCAGAGTCCTGTAACTCTCCCTTTATTCTTTAACTCTTTCCTCCCTCTAAACCTCTGAAATTGGTTCTATAGTTTCAACTTATTTTAGGCTAAAAAAAAAATGAGAGTGGCTAGGGCGAAATTAAGCAGTTTGCCCCAAGTCACAGTTAGCAAATGGGAAGACTGGGAGATGGTTAGTACAGCCAGCTACTTCCAGAAGAGTTTGAGAAGTTTCCTTCCTGTAGCTTAGTCATCCAGCCACAGGCCAGATGTTTCCCACCCTGGACTGATCTTAACCAGCTCCTTGCAGTCTGATCCAGCTCAGACCTACACTGGATGCTTGCGTGGCGGCTAATGACATATTATGGAGACCTATTTGGGAATAACATGTAATTTTTACAAAGTTTGAATATGAGTGTCATAGAATTTTACATTTTAAGTAAATTAGTGACTTTTTATTATTTTAAACAAAATTTGCTCACCTGGTTCAATGTAAAGAAAATTTAAAACACTTTATAAACTTGTAATTGACTTCTTGGACCTCACTGAGCTCTTAAAAACACCATTTAAACAAAGTAAGTGTAAATATACTGGAAACATATGAATTAAATTTCCCTTGCAATGCACTGGGTTTAAAATTGGGAGGAAGAGTGTTTGGCCAAGGCATTTTATGTTTTGCCAAACCCCAGATGTTGGGAAAAAAATAGCTTTAAGACATTTTATTGAATCAAAATGCTACTGACTATACACATACCTTAAAAATGTGTGTTTACTTATTGAATCTTAAGCCATGTTACCTTGATACAAATAAAATGATTATGGGACAATGTGTCAAACTATTTACAGTGTTAATGTAAATTGTTTGATAATAAAGCAGGGGGCAGGGATTGACAGAGCTATCCACAGTTTAGCTCTACTCAAGCTAATAGCCATAGGACAGCATAGGCATGTAATTGGTTTTTTTCACAGGGAAATAGCATTAATAATATTTTAGTAAACAAAACCTTTTATCAAACTGAATGACTCTAATAATTGTAAAAATAGCTTGAATTAACTAAATGGGAAATAATTTTAAGAATGTGACATGGTCATAGCATAACATTAATCACAATGTTTGTGTTAGGGTGTGTATATGTTTAATTTACTAAAATTAGGACCAAACACATTTTTAAATATAAATAATCAGCAGTTTTTTACTTTCTTCAGTTTATGAGTCTCAATTTTAGATGGAAAATGATTTACATAACTAGCTTCTGTAACAGTGCAGGGGAATGACCTACCCAACTCACTCTTCCGTCAGGTGATGCAAAGAATTTTATTCCTTTGCATCTTAATGGATTTATGGTCTTCCCATGTCCACTTTTGTTTTATTTTATTATATTTTTATTTCATTTTATTTTATTGTTATTCCTCACCTGAGGATATTTTTTTCTATTAATCTTTTGAGAGAGTGGAAGGGAGGGAGGGTAGGAGAATGAAAGAGCGTGAGAGGGGGAGAGAAACATTGATGTGAGAGAGACCCATT
>NW_005325631.1:0-1687 GCF_000412655.1 Myotis brandtii | reverse complement strand
TACAAGGTTTACATAAGATAGAAGTTTGTTTAGTTGGTGGGTGTCCAGGGAAAGGAGGTGGCTCATCTCTGTGTGGGCATCCAGGAAGTTGGTCTTTTCTGTCAGATTGGATTCATCATCTTCTACTCAAGGCTTCTATTTTTGGTTCAAAGGGTATACTCCAATTGTTTCCATTTCCCAGCCAAAGAAAAGTATTAAAAAGAGTATCTAGGACAGATTTATTTCTTTTTATGTGCTAAAAGTTGCAAAAATCACTTCCTTTCACATTCCATAGGCCTTAACCTAGTCTGCTGGCCACACCTAGCTACAAGCGAGGCTGGAAAATGTAGTCTGCAGCCCTAGGTAGCTCCTTCCTAGGATAAAATTCAGAAAGTTCTATTTCCAGGATGGAGAGAATGGACATTAGGGTAGCAGTCTCAGCCTTAAGTAAAGGCTCCAAGACAGAAAGTTTTTAAAACATTTTTTTATGAATGTACACTAACACTTGGGAAGTTTTACTTTGTTATACAATGAGTATTGATAGAATGGAACTACATTTTCCTCAATATTTGAACATTAGAAAAATATCAATTTTATTTCAACAACATGTACTAGTTAATACCATTTTGAAATATGTGTTAAAACAGTTATCACCATTTCTCTTCATTCATTCATTTGGGATTTATTGAGTTGTTTTTTGTTTTGTTTTGTGGCTGTTTTGTTTTTCACCTTTTAGTTTTTGTTTTTTCAATTTATCTTTATTGAAAGTATTACAGATTTCCCCCTTCTTCCCCCATGGACCCCCTCCACCCGGTACCTGCCCCCACTCCATACCTACCACACTGAGTTCTTGCTATAGGACAGATAGTGAGCTAGACTGATAGCTTAATTATTATACTGTGAATTTTCCTCTCTAGATGCTTAAATGGAAAAGTGCAACTTTATAAAGTGCTATGAAAAAAATGAGGTTTTAATATGAACTTATTTAAGATTCAGTGTAAATAAATGATCAAATATGTATGTTTTTCTCTCCCAAAATAGGTTCTTCGGGTGGTTCGGCTTATTAAGATTTCACCTGCGTTAGAAGACTTCGTGTACAAGATCTTTGGTCCTGGGAAAAAGCTTGGGAGTTTGGTTGTATTTACTGCCAGCCTCTTGATTGTTATGTCAGCAATTAGTTTGCAGATGTTCTGCTTTGTCGAAGAACTGGACAGATTTACAACGTTTCCAAGGGTAAGAACAAAAAGATGCGGTTGAAGTCATTATTCTTATTGTAGTAATAATGATTAACATCAAAGTAATTTCACTTTAACAGTGGTTCAATCATATTGTCATCTTTTTGATAACTTGGAGTAGCTAGTTTTAATATTTGAATGGTCTCTTCTGCAGGGTGCAGGTGTTTGAGCACATGTGCAGCTTATGCATTAATTCTACAACTCTGGAAATAATCGCATGGAATGAGATGCTGAGACCAGTAAAGATTGAATGTAGGGTTCTCAGCACTGTTAAATGAAAACATAATAGAATTTTAAAATAAATTCTGCTCTTTTTTGTTTGTGAGAGTTAACATTTTAAAATCTGTTTTACAGTTCGTATATTCTTATGTGAGGTATAATCCAGAAGGATGCTTTTGAACTTTAAATTCATAAACTCTTCTAAAGATTTGAAGAGCCTTTAGGTCAGTGGTTCTCAACCTTGGCTGCACATT
>NW_005325630.1:0-1687 GCF_000412655.1 Myotis brandtii | reverse complement strand
GGGGGGGTGGGGGGAAGTGCTCTGTAGCAAGAAGGCATTGAAACATTAAAATATTTGAGCTGCTATTACCTTTCATTGTTACACTATTAAATTGAGCTCCAGCTGTGCCTATGTTGGCACCTGCTCAGGACTCCAGGAATCAGGGCTATCAAGCTGATCTAGTGGGATGTGGCCGGACGGTGTGCAAGTATTCAGGGAGGCAACTAGAAGTGGCCAGAATGTCCCATTCCCCTCCGAACTCCTAATTTCTCCCCCCACCCCTCAGCTCTCCTCCCCTCCTGATGTGGCAGCTGTAAATCATAACTGCTACTGGAAAGGTTGTGCTACCTTTCCCAGAAACCTTTTAGGGGAAGAGCTGGCTGCTTTCAAAGTGTTGTTTGGTTGATGTTTGGGCAAGATTGAATATAGGAATGATCTGTGCTTCCCAACTTCCCCCACTTTACCACTACTGCCATCATCCGGGCCACAGCTTCCTATAAACCAGCTGGTCTGAAATGAAGCATTCAATAGAAAGATAATGGGGAAAGCCTCTTCCATGAATGGAGAGTGCAGCATTCTTCCGTCCAGTATCTCCCAGTCTTTAGCTACTGTCTGCCTTGTCCTCTAAGAAACATGATTCCTGTTCATCATTGGTTGCCAAAGCCAGCGCTCCCAGAGCCAGCCTTGTTACCGTTAAAGATCCTTATCTCCCCGGCCATCTGGTATTTTCACTTAGGAGAGTGTATGATTTCAGTTCTGTAGGTGTCCTTTAAATTTTCTCTACATGTTCTGTAGTAGCTGGATGTCCATAGATACTGTCCATATTACCTTATAACTTTTTTAAAAAATTCAACAACATTGTTTTGGAAATGAATCTATGTTGATACGTGAGCAAAGTCCTGCTGTGAACAATGGGAATGTGTCCTGGTAATGGTGTAATCTTTAATGCTCTGAAAAGGAGGAGGTGATCTGGGAACAATGGAGCCAGATGAGTCTGGTCTTCATTCAGGATGGTTGTCGCTTTCAGAGGAATTACTTGGTTTCTGGTTTCGATGTGCTTAAGGATTTGTGCTTCTTTCTATGGAGCATGGAATTGCCCCAGCAGCTCCCCTTGTGGATGCTGGCTACTGCCAGGTATGGCGGTGTCGGTGCTCAACTCTACTTGTCATGCTCCTCCTTCACCAGAGAATGTTGAGTAGATGTTGCCTTCTTTAAGTGGCCTATTACCTACCTGACACATGAGTGTGAGCCTCATAGAAATTTGAAGTTAGAGTGGGTTTTGGATTATCTTATCTAACTCTTTTACATTATATATGAGGAAACTGAAGCCGGCGTAGTGAAATGGTTGACAAAACATTATTAATTAGGTGCAGAACTAGAATGAGAAGTCTAGATAGATGCTGGCCTTCATGTCCAGCGCCTTTTTTGTTTACTTTTTAGTTCTATGTCCAAAAATAGCTTCTTCGATGATTAAAAATAGTAAAGATATGCCCCCATGAGCATACCAATTGCATTGCCCTTTTTCTTTTACATATTTTAATAGAAAATATCTCAAATGTACAAAAATAAAATAGTTATCTGCAAACTCCCCACCAAGATTAAATATGTTATTTTGCCATGTTCAGTTCAAATAACTTGTAAAATAAAATGAAACACATTATGAATGCAGTCAAAGCATCACTCCTTTTCTTTGCTCCTCCATCCCTCA
>NW_005325629.1:0-1687 GCF_000412655.1 Myotis brandtii | reverse complement strand
GGTCGCAACCCACAGGTTGAGAACCGCTGCTCTAATGTATAAAAGTGGGAAATAGTAATGGAATCTTACCAGGTAGCGAGAACTTAAAAATATACACTTTAATGGTACTGTCAACAAAGAAGCATTCTACTTTCCTTCTGTATCCACTTCATTATGTAATATTAAAATAATGCCTGGGTAGTAGGTAAGACTAAGCCTGATGTTATTATCTTAGATTTAATGCTTAGGATCCAGGATAACAGATAATAATTGGCATTTTCCTTGCCTTTCTCAATTAAGTAGGCATTTGATATAGACTCAAATAGAGAGAAACATTGTTGAAGAAAGTGTTCTTTAATTGTTAGATGTAATCACAATTTGAAACAACTCTGGTTTTTATAACCACTGAAGCAAATGCAAATATCTCTTTTATTGTGAAAAAAGAAAAAGTGTGATTAAAAGAAATCCAAATGGTTTCTTTCTAGGGAAAAATGCTGCCTTCCATTCAGAAATAAGAGCATTTTTAAAATGTGCTTCCTATCTCCAGCTGTAGAATTGTTGTGAGAATGAATTTATCTCCAAAGAAAATCTATTTTTAAGTACAATGGAAATAAAGAATATAGTCTCAATAAGATAATGTATAAGAAAACTGCCATTTACCGAAGCTAGGATAAGATTCATGCATTCTTTTTATACTGTTCTAACTTTACAATCTAGGATTTTTAAGTTTTAGTGTCAGTGAAAAATACCATTTTTAAATTTTTGAAAACTGGCTTTCTTTTTCTCAAACAAAAAAAGATTTCGAGTTTTTACACTTTTCATAGAAGTTGATCTGATTTGCATTCCCAAATACTCATTGGTAAGGCTAAGACAGTGTCTACAAATAAGACAACAATATTCTCTATGAAACAGTGACAAACTTGTTGTCACAAAAAACACACACACACAAAAAAAGATGGTATTATAAGCAATCTAACTGCTAGAATTAAATTCTCCAGGTATTTTTGAAGATTAAGACAGTATCTAGACATCAGACAACAGTATTCTCTATGAAAACAGTGACAACATTGTTGTTACAACAAACAACATGGCACTTACAAGCAATGTAAATTACTAGAAGAAAATATATTTTCCAGATCTTTTTGAAGTAAAGATAAGGAGAAAAGTATTTTATTTTTAACTGCATGTGTTAGGTTAGTAACAACACGTACTATTTTCAGAGGAGCTTAAATAATTAATCTCATTAATATTATTTATTTTACAGGTTATCACCCATTTTCCTGACCTTCCCCAATTTAAAAAAAAATCTGAATGTTAAATGTGTGTTAGTATGTATCAGAACAAATGATAGTAATTCACTAATATGTCTCAGGAAAAAATAGTTCTGGGATTTTTCATAAGACTCGAAATGAAAGAGGAAACTTGCTATTGTGTTTAGCATTGATGGTATTTAATTTCCATCTCCAATTTAATTAAAAATTAAATCTAAACATGGTATCTTATAGACATTTAATTAGATTTATTTTTCAAATTTGGTAAGTTAATGAGAAAAGCCAAATACATCATGATTCCTATTTTCTAGGGTATACCTATTTCTTCATCTCCTTTATAACCAAGCTGTGTATAAATATAGTTATCTTGTTATCAGGGATTTAAACAGCAATAACCATCAACACCATCCTATATAATAAAGAGCTAATATGCTAAT
>NW_005325628.1:0-1687 GCF_000412655.1 Myotis brandtii | reverse complement strand
TCAAGAGATACAAAAACATACGTACACACACATAATAACTTGTCTACAAATATCCCTAGCAACATCATTCATAATGGCCAAAAAAAGGAAACAACTTAAATTTCCATTGATAGATGAATGGATAAAAGAAATGTGGTATATTCATTCATTGGAATATTACTTGCCAATAAAGAGGAATGAAGTAGTGATCATGCTACAACATGGGTGAACTGCCAAAACACTATGCAACATAAAAGAGGCAGAGATAGAAGACCATGTGTTCTACAATTCCATTTATATGAATATCTAGGAAAAGCAGATCTGTAGAGACAAAAAATAGATTAGGGGTTGCCTAGGGCTGGAAACAGGAAAGGAGAGTGACTTTAAATGGACACAAAGTTTCTATTTGAAGTCATGGAAATGATTTAAATTAGAATTGCAGTGGCAGTTGCACAGTGCTGTATATGTACTAAAAATTACTGAATTGTGCATGTAAAATGGGTGAATAGCATGATATGCAAAATTTTAGCTCAATAAAGCATTTAAAATCAAATAAAAAATAAGTACTGTTCCTCTTTATAAAGGTACAGTTTAAAACCTATTATCTCTGATAACTTGATGCTCTCTTCTCCGAGCAAAGTGATAGATGGTAACTAAACTTAGCCAGAGACTGCTCTGAGAGGCCACACTCCTCTCTCCTGGAACTAGTTGTAGGGGTCAAGATAGGGGACAGAAAAGAGTGGCAGTTCTCACTGTTCCTCTCTCTCCTGTGCATCAGAATCACTGGGAAGGGTTGGGCCTTAAATGCAGATTCCTAAGCCCCACACTCAGCTATACAATTCAGTGGTCCTGGGTATTGCTAGGAATCTGCATTTTTAATAAGTACAATATGAGACCCCTCACTTTGAGAAGCCCTGTAATAGAAGAGTGTAATAGGGGGGCATGTGGGAAGGGCCAAGAAATGGGGCACTCAACTGAGCCCTGGGAAGTAGGAGGCTACTAAAGTTTGAATAGGAACTAAATTAAATCTCAAAGGACGAGGAGGTGTTGTTCAGAGGAAAGGTAAGGAAAGGTGTTCCTGAGCCTATGGCCAGTTTGTGCAAAGACATGGAGACAGTACAGCCAGAAAATATTTACTGAGCATTGACTACGTGCCAGGAGCTTTCTAAGAAAGCAGGAGAAAGAGGAGCTTGATGGGGAGTTAGAAAGAGTGGTTGATAAAGCAGGAAAGGGACCCAGGGAATTACTGCCATGATGACAGCGGATTGAAGATCTGAGAGATGTATAAAATAGGTAAAGTCTGAGGAAGGATTAAATGGGATTGGGAGGGAAATGGAGAAGGTGGGATTTCTTAGATGTCTTGCTCTGTGGTAGGGTGGTGTCAATCAAAACAGGGATAGGGAGTAGAGGTGGGTAATGAAGAGAAGCACTTTTGGACCTGGGAGTTTCAAGTGCCTATGGTGATACTGAGATGATAGCTGGCAGCTGCATATAGGAACCCAAAGTCCAGGGGACTTCTGGAATGGAAGTATAAGTATTACCTACCTAATAATAATAACTGCCCTGGGATTCTATGGAAGATTAAAGGAGACCGTGAACTGTAAGTGATGCCTAAGTGTTGTAATTTATCAGTGAATGCTCCACAGCACTCATCATCATGATCTGTCCCGAGTGCTCAACCTGTGAACTATTATAGAGTGTATTACCA
>NW_005325627.1:0-1687 GCF_000412655.1 Myotis brandtii | reverse complement strand
CTCTATCCATTGAGCCAAACCAGTTAGGGTGATTCTGTGAACATCTTGATGGCTTTGTTTTCACAAGTATGAAAGTAGGAGCTACAGAAATATTAATTCCTCTGTTACTTTATGCTGAAAGTAGCAAAAGACATTGCCCCAAATGGGCTTAAATATTAAGGAAAACTTAGCTCATCAGAAGTCTAGAGGTAGAAGGACTTCAGGTTTGGTTGATTCAAGACTCAAATAATTTGATTGTATCTATTAATGTAAGAAATGCCGTGTGCTATGTTTTATTTAGCTCACGCTGCTGCAACAAAATATCATAGACTGGGCAGCTTAAAAATTTCTCAAGTTTCTGAAGATTGAAAGTCCAAGATGAAGGTGGCAACATGGCCAAGTTTTGTTGAGGGCTCTCTTCTGGGGGCTGACTACTTCTCATTGTATCCTCACATGGCAGAAAGAGAGAGGGCTAGCTCTCTAGTCTAGACTCTTCTTCTAAAGGGCACTAATCCCACTCACGAGGGCTCCACCTTCCTGACATAATTACTTTGCAAAGGCCTCACCTCCAAATGCCATCATACTGGGGATTAGATTTCAACATGTGAATTGGGTGGGAGGCACAGACACAGTCTATAACATGCCATAACAAACTAGTCCTGAGATCTCAGTGGCTTCATGCAATACAACTTTACTGCTCATCCATGTAATCTTTCTAAGGAAATGGAGGCTTCTACTACATCTAAGGACCTTGGCTTCTTTTGTACTTCTTGAACTTGTGTGCCTTCTTGAACTTGGCCTCAGAATCACCATGTGTGATCCAGCCTGCAGATGGAGAAAGAGAAAGAATGCAGAGGATCAAGCAGGACCTCTCAGAGGCCAGGCCTGGGAGCTATAAACATCATCTCCATCCAGAATCCACGGGCCAGGACTCAGTTTTGTGGTACTGCCTGTTCAGGGGAGTCCGTTAACTGTGGTTTGCTGGGAACCCAAGAGGATAACACATGGGTTTGGAGAACTTACTGTATTATCTTCCTCACGAGGTTTTTCCATTTTTCTTCCCTATCATTCTCAAAATCTCCTTCCTTCTGGCAGCAGTGCCAAGTGTCATATCCAACTACCATGGCTAAGGGAGGAACAGAAACTGTCTCTGTCTTTGTCTCCAGGGAATGAGGGCACTTTTCCCAGAAGCCCCCAGCAAACCTTCCCTCACCGCACACAGGCCACTGATTGCTGCCCCTACCTGTCCCAGTCACTGGCAGGGAAACGAGATTCCTCTTTGACAATTCAAGCCTTTCTCTCAGCTGAGAGGGGCATCCTCTGAAGCACACAGAGGCTTATACAGGTGGATCCCTGAAGACGTCAGGGTTCTATTAGGATGCAAACGAGGGAACGGTTGCTGATTCTCTAAGCATCAGTGTCTGGTGTGTTTATTCCACCTACTCACGAGGGACTACGTTGGCGTCTCTGTGCAATGAGTGAGGAGGGCCGTAAGGACGAGCACTGGTGATGTGACAGGAGTTCTGATGTGACTTTCCTGGTCCCCTGTCTGCTGATAAATTCTTCCCCACTCTTGGCATGCTTTCATAGAAACTGCAAGGGACTGAATGTCTCATCTTGGTTGAAGAAGAGAGAAATGAAACACATGCAGGAGGTGGGATATAGATAAATGGGGAGGTGGCGGAGCCATTGGGAGGGCAGCATACTC
>NW_005325626.1:0-1687 GCF_000412655.1 Myotis brandtii | reverse complement strand
CGCGGCATTAGGAAGGTTGAGAATCACTGGTCTAGAAGGATAGGACTCAATTCATATTCTGGTACAATAAAGACTAAACTAGGGTATAAGATGTATTGGTCCTGGGGATCTATTGCACGTATGGTGATTAGATAATAATACTATATTATATACTCAAAAGTTGCTAAGTGAGTATATCTTAAATGTTCTCATCACAAAAACAAGATGGTAATTATGTGACATGATGGAGGTAGTAACTAAAACTGTGATGATAATCATTTCATGGTATATAAATGTATAAAATCAACACATTGTATATGTCAGTTATATCTCAATAAAGCTGGGGTAAAAGGCATGGCTACTTGCCACATATCTATAATATGATCTGTTATATTGGTTAACATAGATATAGTACCACTGTCTCTTGCATTCAACAGGAAAGGTCTTTAAAAAGAAAACCATTGTAATGGAAAACAGAAGACTGCTGTTAACACGGTGGGTAAACCTGATAAGTCAAACAGGGCTGGCCTGCCCTACTTTGCCTGGTGGGAAGGGGTGAACATGTTGCTGTGTCCGTGGAACATGTGAGGGTAAGCTGATGGGAGGCTGAGCTGAGGTGGAGCCAGTACCTGCACTGCGCTCTGGCATTTGTTGACTGTGTCTCCTGGGTGCCCAGGATTTGTCCACTAGATTGTGAGCTTCTTGAGGTCAAAGTTTATGTCTTTCATTCTGTACCCAAAGTGCACGGCATGAAGTAAGCAAGGTTGATTCTATCTCTACAATAGATCTGCTATGTATGTGCCCATCTCTGCCTCTCAGTCACCATCGCAGTCCAGCCAAAACCATCTCTTCTCTAAGAGGAATGTCAAATAGCCTGACCATTACCCCATTTCCGCCCCTGCCCCTGCAGTATGTGCTGGCAAGATCCCTGAGATACCCCGCCTGTCCGCAGTGTAACCGAGTTATTGTCTCCTCATGTCATGCTTTCCCGCCTGTCTACACTGCCTTCCTCTGACCCCATTTTTACTAAGGCCCCTTGCACATTCCTCTCCCAGCTGTTTCTTTACAGACATCTTACTAATTTAGTCATTTGGTGAGCCACTTATCATTTAGTCAGCTGCTATATGCCAGACACCGTGCTAACTTCTGGGAATGTAGATGCAAATAAGATGCGGTCCCTGCCTTCTAGGAACACACACTATTATATACCAGTGGTTCACAGCCCTGGCTGATCCACAGACTTACCTGGACTCTTTAAAAATTACAGATGCCAACATGTCAGTTCTTACTCCATTCCTCGCCTTCCCTCCACTCTGTCCATAGCTCAGGGAGGTCGGCATCTGTATTCTGCTGCTGCCAGGCTCTGGGTCTGCTGGGAACAGGACGATGGGAAATGAGAGGGAAGCTAGGAGGGGATAAGTGGGTGTGCCCTGTTCACCTCTGACTTGGGTGTTGCTTCCTGCAGTGACTGTGAAGTGGTGTGTGGCTTCAGGTCCCACTTCCACAGGGAGATGCCAGCCCCTGGTGCCAGTCACATGACCTACCCCTCTGCCTCCAGCTGAGAGGTGATAGTGGCTTCCTGCTCTTGCTTCTGTCTGGGTGGCCTCACTGTTTCCTATTTGATGCCTCAGCTCTTCCAAAACTTGCATAAGACATTTCCTATATTAAATTCCCTTTGTTTTAAATATTCAGAGTGGTTTTAGTTTTC
>NW_005325625.1:0-1687 GCF_000412655.1 Myotis brandtii | reverse complement strand
GCTCAGCCAGGCAGGTACTGTTATGATCCCCATTTCACAGGTGATAAAACGGAGGCTCAGAGAGATTAAGTCACTTATTCCAAGTCACCCAGCACACAGGCAGTGGGACTGGGATCCACATTCCTACTGGTCAGACTCCAAAGCCCACGCTCTTGATTGTAAGGGCCTTTGGGTTTCTAAAATGGCATCATCTCCTGGAACCAGCACCTTCAGGGCCTCCCTGACCAGCAGGGTGGTGGGGCAGGAGGCCGAGGGGCTGGGTTCAACATTAGGCCCTACCCCTTCTTGGCCACAGGAACTGGGGCGAGTTTCCCAAGTTTCTTACAAAATGGGGAGAATCCCATCCACCGTGTGAAGCTGCCTGGGCGTTTACAGGCAAGCACAGGAGAGGGGCTGCCCCATGGAGGCAGGACTCATGGACTACACACGTCCAACCTTCTCAGTGTTCTAGAACCACCTACAGGCTTGGGGTATTGGGGGTTTGGGGCTAGACCTCTATAATCAGGCCCCGAGAAACTCTCTGACCTTGCTTCCCAGGATTCTCTCTGCCTCCCTCTTTCCCCCCCTCCCTCTGTTTCTGACTTTGTTCATCTCCTTTGGTCCTGTCCCTCCACCTCTCCAAATCCACGTGTCCTTCAAGACCCAGCTCAAGCGCCTCCTCCTCCAGGAAGTCTTCCAGCCCCGTCTCTCAGAACACTGGCTCTCCACGCCTGGCACAGATGTGTCCTGTCTTGGACTGTGGGAGACTGTGGTCTGGGCTGGCCTCCCCTGACTTGCCCCTGCGAAGCGCTCAGCACGAGGCTGGCCCCTGCTGCCCATCGCTGGCTGGTCAGGACGAGCTGAGGGAGACAGACAGCAGCCTCTCAGGTCGGAGAGAGAAGCTCACCTGGTAGACGGAGACCCCCGCAGGGGTGCCTTCGAGTACCTCGGCCACAAAAGGCAGGTTTTGAAAGATGGGGTCGTTGTCATTGAGGTCCAAGAGGTTCACAAACACCGTGGCACTGCTGGTAGCTCTCAGAGGGGGCCTGCCACCTGGGGGGTTCAGGGAGGGGGGCAAGGAGAGGGAAAGAGGGGTGCAGGAGAAAAAGGCCAGGGAGGAGACGAGTGGGGAGAGGGGCAGGCTCAGTGACCCCTTCAGGGAGCAGCCTGGGCCTGGCACCCCTAATCCCCTCTGCCCCCTGAGGGTGCTCTGGGGAGGGTCTCCACTGGGCCGTGGGTGTTACTCCACTCTTAGTGACAGCCCTCCTGAGGGGGCCTGGGAGCCCCAGAGGACAGGTGTGGTCCGGGGCCCCAGCCCAGGTGTGGGGCGGTGAGGGCGTGAGGGACGTACAGTCCGTGACGGAGATGATGATCTTGCGCATGAGCTCCGCCTCGTGGGGGTCGGGGTTCTCCCGGTCCAGCATGACGTGGGTGGTGCGGATCTTGCCCGTGCTGCTGTTGATGCTGTAGAACTTGTTAGGCGGCTGGATGCTGTACACCAGGGTGCCGTTCTCCCCCAGGTCCGGGTCCACGGCCACCACCTGCCGGGAGCGGGGGCGTTGTCTGAGCTCACAGGCCAGTCCTGGGCTCCCCACTCAGACCCAGGCAGTGGGGCTCCCTCCTGGCTTGAGCAGGGAGGCCCACGGGGTTTGGGAGGGGGAAGGTCAGAGGATGAATCAGCAGTGGAAGTCCTGGGCTCCTTGGCTTC
>NW_005325624.1:0-1686 GCF_000412655.1 Myotis brandtii | reverse complement strand
AATTTGCATATTAGCCTTTTATTATATAGGATATAACAATGCCAAAGTGCATTTGGTAATGTGCAAATCATCCAATGTTGACACCCAGTCTCATTTCTCTCTCCAGAAGGATGTAACCTTTAGATCATTTTTCTATGCATTTACATAGATGCATGCATCAATAGATAAAAAGTTAGAACATAGAGAAATATATAGTTTTTGTTGTTTCAAAATAATTGCAATCATATCAATATCTCTGAAAAATTACTTCCTCATAATAATAGGTCTTAAAGATGTTTCCATGTTTATATTTTGATCTTTACCATTCAACTGTCACAGAGTAGTTTTCATGTAGTTTGAAATATTATCTGACCATTCATTTATTGATGAAAATGTATAATATTTACATCTACTTATGTATATACTTCAGACCATCCTGGAGTGAATATCTTTACACATACCTCCTCTTATAAGAATGAGCAAGTGTCAGAGCAGATACTTGGAAATTCTATTTTCCCAAAGGGAAAAATAATCCTACCAAGACCTCCCCACTTACACATTCTTACATTAGCAGAATCAGTGACTCATGTCCCCAGAAATTTCTTACATCCTCCCTCAATCTATAGCCCACATTCCTTGAAATTATTTATGTGTTTCTCAATATGTCACTCTACTAAGTTCTCATGCCCAAGTTCTCTCTTTTCCCATATTCAGTCATTTCTGTCAGATTCTGCAAGATTCTTCTATATAAGCAATGATTTCTAGTAGTCTAATGTTGCCTAATACATGATACAATTAAATATTGTCGACAAGAATGCCCATACTTTCATTTTTTATATAGGAAGGTTAGAATAATTCAATGTCAAACAAAATTAGCTTAGTGGAAAAAAAACTGTTTTTGTTTTTTCCATATACAAAAATGAAAACAGATATCAAAATAGGCATAATCATCTTTAAATTACTATTTTTAAAGCAGAAAAGCCCCATCTTCCAAATTTCAGTTGTTTGTCATTAATAATTCATTATTTTATTTTTTCAGTTTTCTATATCAGAAAAAGAAATGAATGTTTCATTTTAAAAATAGTATAACACAAATAAGAAAAAGGGAGCACAAAAAATAACTAGAATTTTACCTATCCAAACCAACGATTAATCTTTTTATTATTTGTACAGATATTATCTGTATATTATCTATGTATTATATTTTTCTAAAATATAATGTTCTTATTATATGATACATAAATATTTGTCTTATTTGTCAATAGAAATGAGATCATACCATTATTTTGTAACCTATTATAATTCATTTAGGCAATTTACCAAGTGTTAGGTATTTATTTTACTCTAACATCTTAAACAAAGTGTACAGGAATAATTTAACATGAATTAGAAATTTAAAACCAAAAGGTAGAGAATAAGGAGAAATGGTTGATTAAACATGAAAGAACATGACTGAAATGATGGTAAATATTAAAAAGGAAGAAATAGTAGAATAATACTCATAAATTGAAAAGAATATGTAATGATGGATGAAGATCTACCAAGTCCCCATGATGCACCTAAGATGACTAATCCTAGAAAAACCAGTGTGTAGAAATTTTCATTTAAGTCTCATCATCATTTCAGCCTAAATGACCTGCTGATCAACTTGTTTAACTAAGTTGCTTTCAGCAATGTTCTATAAAATTCCATTTGTCCAAATTGCTT
>NW_005325623.1:0-1686 GCF_000412655.1 Myotis brandtii | reverse complement strand
ACCCATCCCAGGAGGCAGGCACTAGTGTTAATGACCTTTTTGCAGGGGGAAACAGAGGTCTGAGGAAGGAGACCTGTCCCGGCCACAGGGAGCAAGTGGCTGGGCTGGGAGGTGACCTCAGGAAGCTGGCCCTGGAGGAGGCCAGAGGAGGCTGTGCCCCTCACCTGTCCTCCCTCGGAAGCAGCGACAACATCACATCTTAAGAAGAGCGTGTGGGATGGGCAGGTTTAGTGCAGTGACCTCTGGGAAGTGCAATCTGCTATTCTAAGTATCACAAACGTGCACAGAGATATAGTTACAGGATATTCATCACAGCACTGCTTATAGTCACAAAAGAAATGACTTAGATGTTCGTGGAAAAGTGCCTGGTTTACAGTTACGAGATATAAAAAAAGAGACTCTCCATTTGCAATGCCAAAACAAACAATAAAAAACTAGCAATAAGAGATTTAAAAAACCCAAAAAACCCTGCAGCATAAACTAACTACTTAACAAAAAAAATTTAAAACCCATATGTGAAAAACTAAAAGATGTTCTTAAGAGATACAAAATATACTGCAACAAATGAGAAAACAGATGTTCTTGGGTAGAAAAAAGAAACACCATAAAGATGCCAGCTCTCCCTGAGCTGTAGACGCACTGCGATCCCCCTGCGGGCAGAGAAGGCCGTGATGAGCCCATTGGAGCAGCCGGAGGGTCGGGAACACTGTGCACAAACCCGGACCTTCCGCTCACGCTGTGCACGTCAGGGTGTCAGGGAAGAGAACTGGCTTCCCCCTCCCACCGCTCTGTGCATGAAAAACTGGCAGCCAATCATATATTACTCAGAGCTGTTGCAAAGCCTAGACAAAATAGTAGATAAAAAAGGTCCCATGTCAAATGTAAGTGCTTTACAAATTCTTACTACTGAACTGCTCTAACACATGTGAGGTGGTTTTATTCGTTTTGCTGTGAAACAATCACAGAAAGTCTGCTGCAGGTCAAGGGCCATCGGAAGCGACAGGCCCCCGATGCCCTTCACCTGTGAGCATCCTGGTGTTTCCTAACACAAGAGCGCTCTCGGCACTCAACCGGGGACTCCCATCAACACCGGGTTTGGGACCCTCTTCAGTCCTCTCTGCTCCAGGACCTGGAAACAGCAACGGGCCAGTTACTCAGTAGGACAGCCTCGCTTTGTGTGTGCCGGGCCTTCCCTGTGGCTGGGTGCAGGCTCTGCATCTCCGGCATGAACGTAAGTGCTTTCTATTCACATTCTTCCCCTCGCATCCTGCCAGGCTGTGCTGATTCCACTGTGATCGCCTGGCGACGGGGGTGCCTGCCAGGCTTCCTCACGTAAGGCCACCCTTTCCCCTTTGTAATGAAGAGGACTCCAGGTCATTATCAACTTCAAACTTTCGCTCTGTCCATTCACTCCTTCCTGTCGGGGTGGGCGCCCGGGGTCCTACGTAACTCAGTGGGTGACAATCGGCTGTCACCATGGATGCGGATGCTCTAAGTGTCCCCAGTGTGGCCAGGAGAAGCCCCTTCAATGGCTGGTGCCCTCGCACGCCCCCTTCTCTGAGCCCTCCCTTGCTCTCTGGCTCATCTTATACTCAGCCTGCCTGAGTCAGCCATCTCTCCCGGGCCCGGGTTCTGGAAGCTGAGAGCTATGGAACAGCCAGGATCTGAGCGCTGCCCATGCTATTG
>NW_005325622.1:0-1686 GCF_000412655.1 Myotis brandtii | reverse complement strand
ACTCACAACTGTATACCTACTTTTGCCCCACCCTGTATGTTGCCTCCCATTCTGTAATAAGATAATACTGGTATGTCTTTGGTACTTTAGAATTAAGACTCATTTTTCACTCTCACACTGTATTCCATTAGATGAGTGGGACATAGAATCATTTATAACATGGGGATACATACATAAAGATATCTAAGAACCTTGACCACTTTCATAGGCCCTTTGTTAATTAAATTAATTTAGCAAGTGAGGGAAGAAGTCTTGACAAATAATTTATTTTACTTTTCAATTTTTAATGAAGAATAAGGATGGTAGAGAGTAATGCTATAAAGTATTGAAAAGTATTAAGGAGGAGCTATTCTTGCAGGATAAATGATAATTTTCATTTCAGATAGCTCAAGTTTTAGGTGAAATCTTAGTTATAAAGCACATTTACAAACAGCAATTAGCCTATGGATGGCAATACAATGTCAGTGTGGCAAACAGAATCAACTTAATTTGCCAAACTTTTATGAACACCATTCTATGTGCCATGTACTCTGCTGGTTCCTAGGGAAATAGGGGTGGACAGGACACAATCCATGTTCTCAAGCTGCTTAGATGGCATAGAAGACACAGGTGTGTAAATTAATAGTTTAAGTATGGTGTGAGAAGTTTAACCACAGTACAGAGGTAGCCCAGAAGAGGGAATAATGAACTATTACTTAAGAGGGAGGTGTTAGAAAATTATGTTGGGTGAGGAATATAAATGTCAGTTTTAAGTTTATTTTAATTTATATAGGCGAGAAATTAGTTGGCTAATGAATCAATCAAAATGGTTGGGGAAAGCATCATGGCTCAGACACTAGAAGAGGTTTAAGGGATCTAAGTAAGAAGTGATTGCCAGGACTAAATTATGACTTTCATGACCCAAGACACTTTTGCTCCATTAAAAAAAAAATTAAAAATCATGTATACTATTATTTTGGTATTAACATCATATATTAAATGTTTTATTTAACCAAAAGTTCACTTTTACCATCTGTTTTTAAAAGAAATTAAAACATTTTTGTGGGCTCCTATAAACTATTGTGGGTTCTCCACACTGTGCCTACTGTTAGCCCTGGTGATTGACTTTTATGAGCCGAACACTCTGTAAGCATTTCACACATATTTCACTCTCTTACAGCTCTGTGTTTACAGATGAAGAGCCAGGGTTAAGGGTGGTAAACAACTTTCTCAAGGTCACACAGTTAACAAGACAGAATGCTCGACTTAAAGCATTTGGATTAGATCCAAAGTCTGAACGCTTTCTCCTGCCATGTCAATTTTTCCTATAATACTCAGTACTGGTCCACAGTCAATTTGTCTTCAGAAAATGAGAATGTGTGGAAGGAAAGGCCATGCATCTGGACCACACAAGCTTTAGAAATAGAGTGGTCTGTACTGAAGAAAGCCATGTTAATACAAATGCAATAACAAAATGAAGCATGGTCTGAAGCGGATGGAGGCAATGGACTAATGAATAGGAGCCTGGCTCTGAAGCCTGAGTGCTTGGGTTCAAGTCCCAGATTTATACATGCCATTTGATTTCTCTGAGCCTTGGTCTCCTCATCTGTAAAACGAAAATGCCACAATGTCATGATGATAACTTAAAAGTTAAATTGTTTAACACTTAAATAGTACTTAAAATCGTGCCTGGAACAGAGTAAAAAC
>NW_005325621.1:0-1686 GCF_000412655.1 Myotis brandtii | reverse complement strand
TGTTCTAAAATTAGATTGTGGTGATGGTTGTACAACTCTGTGAGTATTCTAAAAACCCCTGGATTGTCTGCTTTAAAGGGGTATATTTTATGGCGAATTTATGTGAGTTACATATCAATAAAGTTACTCTCACACACAAAAAAGGGAAAAGCTGTTCTTATCTCCTGGGCCATACCAAAACAGCTGGTGTCTACCCTGGGCTAGGGTGGGACTTGGGCTGCCTGCCCGAGCAGGGTGGTTGCAGGATGTGTGTTTCCGTTGATCCTAGGGGCAGCCTGGCTGAGCTAGTCCTGGTTGGGAGCCCCTCCTGGTTATCAAGGGGGACAGAGAATGCCTTCATCTTCCCCAGGTTCTCTTTGTCCTCACATCTTTTATTCCCTCCATCAGTTAGAACTATTACAGTTCAACTCTGAGTTTAAAAATTCTGACCGGCACTAGCCTCTGTGTAGTAGTTTATTCGCCTTTTCATTACATTTTTAAGACATAATTTCAAGTGACTGGTTTTGGTAGTAATTCCTATTAATTCAAGATTAGCTGAGCAGGAAAGGTGAAATTCTGTCCTTTTTGTTTGTGGTAAAAATCACTTAAGGTCAAAAAGTTCAAACACCTTTTTCTCCCAAATTTTCAACTAAAATCAATGCCCCAGGAAAGCATGCTGAGTTTATTCTGTGCCTTAATTTTTCCCAGTACACCATCTCTCTCCGTATATCCCTCCATCTCAAAGCGTGGACGGCAGGGAACGCAGTGGGTTTTGGAGTCCAGCGCTGAGGCCTGGGTTGGAATGTCAGCCGCTCTGGGTGACCTGGGCAGGCCGCTTTTCCTCCTGGTTCCTTGTCATCACCGCTGGTGAGGGTGTCGGTGCCTTCCTCCCGGGCAGTTGTGAAGCATTGGGGTGGTGCCCGTAAAGGCCTGGTTCTTTCCTCCCACCTGGTGGTTTTCAAATATCAGGCTGTTCCCTCCACAGAGGGATGGATGCCGGGGAGCTTGCTGTGTGGTGAGTGAGGGGCTTGTCGATGGGAAGAAGGTGAGGTTTGGGCTCCACCTTCACTGAGCAGGTTGTAGTCTCTGGCTCTAGATGGGCTGCTAGCCTGTGCTCAGCTGTGGCATATTCACGGGCAAAGTTGGCCCCCATTGTTGACATGGCCGCCAGAGGGGACAGGCGGAGGGCACGTTGCTTCTGGCTTCTGGTGATGGTGGGAGGCTTGATGTGGCGGGAAGTAGGCGTTACTGGCTTTCTGAGGTTTGTTTTTGCTCTCCTCGCTTCTGACCCCCCGGTGTGGGGGAACGTGGGCTGCTGCCCCCAGTTAGTCTGGCCCCCAGCAGATGGAGAAGAACAGGCCTTTTGGTCAGGTCTTATGAGAAATGGAGAAGAGACTCCAGGAGCATCTGCAGGCCTGGCCTTGAGCTAGAGGAGGAAGTCAGCCCCTCTGTGCTGGGTCTGGGCGTTTCCCCTGCTCGTGGGGAGGTTAAGAAAAACACCTTGGAAATGAGAGGAAGGAGAACTGGCTGAACATGAGCGAGACCTCCGCAGAGAATAACACGTTTCGGCTGAAGTCTTACTCTCTAAATAGTTGTCTACTGCTGTGTAGCAAATCACCCCATGGCGTTTTGTAGCCTAAAAACACCAAACATTTCGTATCTCACACATGTTCTTTTACGTGTGTGTGTGTGTGTGTGTGTGTGTGT
>NW_005325620.1:0-1685 GCF_000412655.1 Myotis brandtii | reverse complement strand
TAGATATAGATATAGATATAGATATATAGATATATGTTATATGGTGATATAATGGTTTGGTGGTTGAACATAGAGGACCATTTGGGAAATTTACATCTTCTTGGGTACATGCTCTCATTGCTAGCATCTGTGAATGTGATCAATTCCACCTCCTACCATGCCTAAAATCCATTTTCTATGTGCCTTTAAGGAATTATTCTGCTTTAACCTGCTAACCTGAGAGAGTGACAGTAATAGACACAGCACAAGCAAGTACAGGGGGAGATTAAGAGTTTGAGGGTACACATCCTATAGAAACCAGTTGATGATTAAAAACATACCCACAAGTCGCTAATAATTGTGCATTTGTAGGAGGAGCCTGCCCCCGGTCATTTGCTTTTGTATTGCTGTCATGTACCAAGAGGCAGAAAGAGAAGTCTAGGAAAGCAATCACAAGCACCTGCTTGGCACTAACTCCCTAGGAAGTGACAGGGACACCTTCCCACCCCGGTGAGCATGGAAGAGGTAGCCAAACACCACCATGGATTTTTTTTAAGTTCACTATTTGAAGAAAGTCATTCTTTTCCATTTTGGAATTCAAGCTAATGTGAAGTTGATGCTAGTCCTCTTTCCTGAACATGTAACCTCCCTTTGTTACGTGAGCTTCTTAGATGACTCATCTTGCAGGTGGGAAGTTAAAGATGAACTGCCTGTGCTCTTCTGCATAAACTGAGGCTGGTCAGCAAAGTATGCAGAGGTGGCCTGCGTGGCCTTGCTGCCTTGGCAATGCAGTGAAGAGACTTGGAACGTGGTGACTGAGCCTGAAGTGGGTGGAGGTAGGGGAGGGAGGAAGGGATTGGAAACAGAAGAGTCACTAACCTGGTGTTAGTGATGATATGATCGCTATGCTCTCGCTTCTTGGCAAATAGCTCTCTTTCCACCACCCTCCCCAGGACACCCATAAAGTGTTCATTTCCATCCAAAACCTCAGTCCCCATGTTAAACTTCTAAATAAATAAACTCTATGGTGAATGAGAAGGATTGTAGCTTGGAAATGGCCTGACAAATACAAATGCTTTTATTCTTTAAAAAGGATCCTTGGCGTCGAATTGAAAGATGGTATTTTTATTACTCGGGATTTTGAAGTATACTAAGAGACATCGCATCCATCTTGATCCCCCCTAGGTACTTCTGGTCAAATGACCACAAGAGAAGCTTCTTGTCTCTGTTGCTAACACCACTTTACTTTTACATTAAACATGATCTGAAGAAAAATCTACTTAAGGGACATCTCTTGGCTGTTGCCATTCTGCACATAGCTTAACACCGAAAGAAAGCTTTTGTGAGCTGTTTACAGTTGCTGTGTTAGAAGAATGCTCTCCATCACAGTAATTTGGAGAGTGTAAGATGGTGGCCCCTGGAGAAATGTTACTGAAAATAAATCTTTGAGAGCATTATATCAAAGGTGCTTGGAAAGACCATTTTTGAGCAACTGGTTAAGTGTAAGATTTCCCCCTCTCTCCGATGAACTTTGAGGATGAAATGCCCAAAAGAACAAGACTAGTCTAGGTTTAATTCGGTGCTTGTAATGTTTCCTCAGGAGATGATACTGTGAATAGTGAAGTTCTAACTCCATGTCTGAAGCCTTCCACGAGAGCCTAAAAGGCGTTTTCCCCAACATCCTCATTCACATTTTCAAAATTGTC
>NW_005325619.1:0-1685 GCF_000412655.1 Myotis brandtii | reverse complement strand
AAATGTAACATGTCAGGTTACCAATCTTTTTGGTAATTAAAAGATTTTGTAAATGCTACAAATTTGCAGAACTGTACCTTTCAGTTAATGTGGAGCTGAAAGTAAGGTTTCCCCATAGTTATTACCCATCAGGGTCAGTTGGTTTTTGTCTCTGCTTGCGTCCTCCCTCCAGTGGTGTGCAAAATGTTTAATAACTGGCTTGCAAAAACAAATAAAAGGAGCCCTGATTTGTAGCATTTGCTGATTTCCATGTAAATATTTCCTCCATGGCTGATTTCTAGGTACCAAAGATTTGACTGCCAGTTTGTTAAATTTCTGAAAATCTAGTAATTGGCTGATGAGCTGGTATAATGAGCTGGTGTAACTATGCACTGCTATAAGTCCTCTACAGCACACCACTGTCTGAATCTGTATTATCTCCTGACATGAACTTGCCTGTTTCAGACATTCACACTGCAAAATTTTTTATCTTTTATGCATCTCGGTATTTTTTTTAATGTTGCTATTGTGTTAGATTCATGGAAAAGCTGAAACTTTAAGAAGTTTTTCACGCTTCTAATTTTTATGCAATAACATTGCCAATAGTAACTGCATGCCTTTGAATGGGTCCTTTACATTGAGAGCAAGGGATCCTATTTTTAGGGAGAAAATAAGGTTTGTTATTCATTCACCACGCCCTACTCTGAAGAAGTAAATGAATGTGTGTGAGAGAGAAAAGGGAAGAGGAATTTTAAACTAAAAGATAAAACCTAGTCTAATGCTATTTATTTCACTTTATAGCATTTACATGAGCTTCTGAAGTGTAGGTACTTTGTTCCTGGCAGAGAGTAGGTCCTCAAAAAAGTGTGCTGAAGGATGCGAGGCTGCTTGCCTGGCCCGAAGATGGAGAATCACTTAGGCTTTTCTAGAAGTTACAGGAGCTTTCTGAAAATGTTTTACTGAGAGGTCTTATGATAGTGAAGCAGAATAAGAGAAAGGCAATGATGTGAAAGTGGCATTATCATCCCTCTCTCATTGCTCTTGTAATGGACTAGACCTGTAAGAGTTTTGGGGCTTTAGTCCTCCACTGTGATTAATTAGGCCACATAAAAGCAAAGGACATGGTGAGTGAGAAGTTTTGAGCCTTTTAGTCAGTCCTGGTTATCTCACCTAGCAGGAGAGAATGAAGACTACCCAAATTTCCATTCTCTTGGCTTTACTAATATGCCGTTTACTTAATAGTATGTTTCCTATTTATAGAACTGGTGTTTTGGGGTGATTGTGATTTAATTCACCTGGACTCCCAGAGACATGCTTGTATAACAAGAACCTTTCCAAGGAGATTGAGGGATCTCAGTGATCATCAAAGCCATGGCTGACATTCAATACAGTGAACATATGAGCCCTTCTATTCTCTTTGAAAGATAAAATTAATTATTCTTGTGATACAGGCAGCTCAGTTGTTTGCTTGAGCTGTGGCCTTCACCATGATTAGTTTTTTTTCTTACAAATTAAAATTCAATGAAAGTGGAATTTTTGTGTGCATTTACTATAATGGGAAAACTTGAAGTTATGCTGGCATGAAAAAATGTAGAAATTCTCACTGTATTTTGTTATCAGAAACAGTTGCATATGCCATCAGAATTGGGTTGATTCCTGGTTATTGAAACATGAAAATAGTCTTTGCTAATTTCTCTATTCCTTAG
>NW_005325618.1:0-1685 GCF_000412655.1 Myotis brandtii | reverse complement strand
TTGCACACTTTAAATATATTGCAACTTTATTTGCAATATATTTAAAGAGGAAAGAGGCTTGTGAAATGGAGGTAGTAGATACAGTACAAAATGGACTTCTACCTCAAAGGGAAATGAAGACATTAGATCACTTTCTTTGGACACCTTAAAAGAGAGAGAGAGGGGAAGAAAGAGAGAGGGGCGTGTGTGGGGAGAGAGAGAGAGAGAGTTTGGGACTATTTAATTCATCACTAAAATCTAAGGTTTGCAAAATTGTTAATGTTTTATGTTATTATAGCTAGTGCATTAATTTAAGAACATAATTCAAAGGAGCTGTATTTTTATGGAGTGAAGAAACTTAGAGACTACATGGATAGGTATAGTATATGTATATGCTCCTTTCCTAGGACTTAGAGCATTGTTTTAATACTTTGGGTATTTATAGAGGTTTGTAAAATGGTTATTATTTTTGTTCCACGGCAGGCTGTTTACAGTGTCTATATTTTGTTTGCCAAAAAGCCCCTGGTCAGGAGTGAAACTCCAAATTATAGTGTCTTTTCCATGAAAATATGGTCTACTCTATGGAGTGGTTTCTAAAAATATGTGGTAGAGAAAATCAGGGCCTGCTTATTTATCATATCTATATATCTATGAGTATATATAAACTTACAATGTGTAGATACTATCACACAAATACATACACTCACAAACACACACTCTCAAGTAGACAATATACATACATTCACTGACCCAAGCGAGAACAGTTAGCTATCTGTCCATGTCCAATATGCATGGTAGTGAACTGGCCTCAAGTGTTTGAGGAGAAACAAATTAATTCAGTGCTTAAAAATGCATGAATGTTGAAGCCTATGGGGAGACCACAGTATTTTTAGCTCTGATTTTAGAGTGAAATAGCTTTTTCTGGTAATCCCCCCACCCCCACCCCAAGCTTTCTTTACAACATGTAGAGCTAGATGAGAATGCATTCAACTATCTCCATTTTGTGGCCCCTTTTTTTTTCCTTTAGGAGTTAGTACTAAATGTTTGTGGCACCCCAAGCATTCTCAATTATACTCTGCAGATGTTCAACAGGAGCAAGAGAGTGGGTTTCTAATTTTTGTTTTGATGGACACAATGGTCATCCGCAGTCTGAATCATTTAACAAGGCAAGTAGAATAGGCCTTTGGAACCATTGTTCTTGGAAACATTCTTAATGTAGTTGTATGAGAGCCTCTTGAGAAAACTCAGAGGGTACCCCAGAGTGGGTCTGGCCTAGAAGGAATTGGTCAATCATAGGGAGTGATGTTTAAATGGAGCAATCATAAGGGCTCCATCATCCATCAGCTTTGGGCTTGAAAGTTCTCTCTGATCCATGGGCCTAGTCCATGGGTCTGGCAGTTTTCAGAGCTACAGTCCCTGGGGCATGGTTGAATTAATAAATATTTATTAACAGAAAGGAGTCAGGGCTTCTAAGAGATTTTGAGATGATTCTGGAGGTCTTGAAGGCTCCATGGTCACTGCTGGGAGTCAGAGAAAATATGCAGACAGTCTATACACATGGACTCTGGTATCTTGAATGAGGCCAGATTCTAGAATGAGGAGCTCTAGACAAGTGGGTCAGGTCCCTGCTTCCATGATAGAACGCTGGACATGGACACCATCTACACCCGTGGTTCTCAACCTTCTGGCCATTTAAATACAGTTCC
>NW_005325617.1:0-1685 GCF_000412655.1 Myotis brandtii | reverse complement strand
AGGATTCACTACTAATAAAAAAGGTGAACTTCATTTCCCTAAGGTGTGTTGATTTGATTATTTCTCTCTTTTTTTGATACAAAAATGCATTTATGTACCTTTAACTTTTAACTTTATTTCCTATCTGTGTCAAGTTCCCTAAACTGTGCATGCCAGTGACTTAAAGCCGTCCTGTCATCTTCCTGTCCTTCTGTGGCTTGGGAGGAGTTTGCAATGGCCAAAATACTCATCAGTCACAGCAGGAGAGCTTTTGTAAACAGTAGGCCAGACAGCACAGATTAGGAAATCTACAAACTGGGTAATTAGGAAAAATAAATACTCTTTAGAAAACACCATAATAATCACATTGGGCTTCCAGCTAAGCCATCACTGGGCCATCTGTCTAATGAAAGTGGGCAGGAGTCAGTGCCCACTGTGAGTGCAGGGTGCTCACTGGAGACTGGATGGTGATGGGAGCCTCTTCTCCATAAAGGAACCTGGTGGAACAAGCCTTTGACCCACTGTCCTTCCTGCCTGGAGGCTGTCGGGAGCCTCCGCTTTCAGAGAACGTCTCTGTGGGGGTTATTGAACATCAGAGGTGCATCCTCAGACCAGCAGCCTGTTTGCATCTGAGACGGTCTGGGCCTGTTAATCTTAGGCTCTTCTATTGTGGCAGCAACCTTTTTTAGTTGAATTTTTATATATTAAAGTGTTCTTATGATAGTTCATTTTTTTAAAGATTTATGCTTTATTGTTAAATTTTAAAATTGATGTGAGTTTATTGTAAGCCAATATTATTTATTTTTAGTCAGTTAACCTCACGGGGGTCTTACTATGTGTAATCCTCCATACACAAGGATTATAAACAAACTGAGAAAACCGTAGCTTTAAGGGACTTGTGGGATGGCTGTGGTGAGAAGACATACAAAGGACATTATCTTCACGAAGCCTCCAGCCTCAGCCCAGCTAGAATTAGATGTCCTCCAACCAGGGGCTCCCGTGCATGAACGTCATTTCCTCATCTGACTACAGCTCACTGGACTGGAAACTTTTAATGGAAGAATAAGGTCTTGTTTGTGTGCTCAGTGACAGACACATGATAGACATTCTATTGGTGTCTAATAACTGAATGAGAATGCACTAAAATACCAGGCAGCATGTAATATCTATATCAGTTCATAGGCAATTCATAAAGAGTGTTCGGGGAAAGCCTCTTAAAACATGAACTCTGTGTACATTTTAATTAAGAAGAGAAAAGATGTTTTATGTTGACAGCACAAAATTAATAAATACACAGGGGCAGGAAGGTGTACCCAGGGCTATTGGATATAAATAAGACTGCTCATCTTCAGTGATGTCTTCATCTTGGAGATGTGGAAAAAGATGAAGGCAAAAATCATGCTAAGCTGTTTGCATGGATTATTTTACTGGGCTCTATGTCAATCCCATGAGTTAGTCACTATTATTGGCCATGTTTTACAGATGAGGAAACACAGTCTGAGAAAAGATGAGCATGTGCTCTACATCACTCTGAGATATAACGGGGCTCAACTTAGGATGCAATGGTCTGTATTGAGGGTCTAAATTGGTAACCACTGAAGTCCACTGCTAACCTGTAGGAACAAGCAGAGGCCTCCTGGACTTGAACACAAAATCAACTCCTTATAAAATTGTACCCTTGAAACCTATATAATTTTATTAATAAA
>NW_005325616.1:0-1685 GCF_000412655.1 Myotis brandtii | reverse complement strand
CCAGCACAGCTTCTAAGCCCCTCTCCCGAGTCATTTCCACAAAGCACCCCTGTTTTGGTCGTTGGCTGTTGTGTAGCCAAGTACCTCAAAATAGAGTGGCCCAAAAGAACGATAAACATTGATTGTCTCACAGTTTCTGTAGGTGGCTGGGTGGTTCTGGCTTGGGGTCTTTCATGAGATTGCAGTCATGATGTGGGTTGGGGCTGTGTCTTAGTGTGTTTGGGCTGCTGTAATAAGAGTTTCATAAATTGGGCAGCTTATCACAGTCCTAGAAGACGGGAAGTCCAGGATCCAGGGGCCAACAGATACAGTGTTTGGTGAGGGTTCGCTTCCTGGCTGGGTCCTCACGTGGCGGGAGGGGCAGAGGAGCTCTCTCAGAACTCTTTTATGAGAACACTAACCCCATTCACAGAGGACTCGACCTTCATGACCTGAGCACCTCCTAAAGCCCCCACTTCCTAAAACCGTCACATTGGGCGTTAGGATTTCAACACCTGAATTTGGGGGCGGGGACACAGGCATCGAGTCCGCAGCAGGCAGCATCATCTGCAAGCTTGCTGAGGCTGGAGAATCTACTCCCATGAGGACTCGCCCACACTGCTGGCAAGCGGCGCTGGCTGTTGGCTGTGGGCCTCAATGCCTCTCCACGTGGGCCTCTCCAGAAAGCTGCTTGAGTCCTGATGACATTGTGGCTGGCGTCTGCCAGAGAGAGTGATCTGAGAGAGAGTAAAGAGGGAGCTACATAAAAGGATCCTTTATGATCTCGTCTCAGAAATTGTCCATCACTTCTGTCATATTCTACTCTTTAGGAGTGAGGTCCTAAATCCCACCCACAATTAAGGGGAGAATTAAGCTCCATCTTTTGAAGGGAGGCATGTCGAAGAATTTGTGGACGTATTTTAAAACCACCACAAAGCTCCCATCGACACATACCAGCCATGTCAAACTGTGTGCTACGGCCCCAGCCCTGCTGCCTTGCTCCTTCCTGCCTCTGGGCTTTTGCACATGCCGTTCCCACTGTGTAGAATGTGCTTCCCTCGTTTCCCTTTCCTGTCTGGCAAACTCTGACTTACTTTTCAGGACCTGCTTCAGAGTTCCTCTCCTCTCCCGCAGGTAGAGCTGGTCACTTGCTTCTCTGAGCTCGCTCATCTCTTTGGAAATACTGCCCTTCCCACGATTATTGTAAGCAGGAGTGTAAGTCTTTGTAGCATCCCCAGCAGGTAGTCGGCTCTCAGCACACACTCGCTGAATGGAGGAATGGAGATTTCATTCTCTGCTTCTCCGTGTGTCCTCCAAGGGCTGCGTGTTTCAGGGTACTCTGTGCACTATGTGACCTCTGCTTGCGTGAGCCCAGCTGTCGCGGAGCATGTCGGTGCTCCATCAAGGCCGGTTTGGTTCCATGTGGGGCTCTCACGTCTGCCTTGGCTCCTGGTTACTGTGACCGTGAGCCCCTGAGTGCGGGCCATGCCATTTACCTCTGTGTCTTGCTCCCAACGAAGTAATTTACCTGTTAGATTACTCTGCCCAGCATCCCACTGAAGGAGAGGGAGAGAACAAGTCCACAGACCAAGGGAACAATAGAGCCAGTACGGGCTGTACGGCCATGGTGGCGATTACTTGCATAACACGAGGAAACTGTGCTGGCCTATAGAGCAGTGGATCTCAACCTTCCTAATGCCGCGACC
>NW_005325615.1:0-1685 GCF_000412655.1 Myotis brandtii | reverse complement strand
AGTTTAAGAGTTTACATGGGGGGGGGGGCGGGGAGAATAACATTACATTAACATTGAAAGACATGTTCGAATAACTTGTAGTTCTAAAACTCATTAAGAAATTGGAAGAATACTCCCACAGAAAATAACACAATATTGAACTCTAAATCCATAAAATTAAAAACACCATTTTGCCTATCAGAATGTGCAAAGAAAATCAATTAACCACCACTATTGTTTGCTTTGGAAAGATTAGAAAAACAAAATATTCGAACATTATACTTGATGTGCTGATTAGATTTAACGCTCATTTCCATTTAACCCAATCTTCTCTGTCACGGGGTCTGAAAATTCTGATTTTAAGGTTTTTATTCATTATGGACCACCCTTTCTTTTTGCCTCCCCCATCTTCAACTCTCAAAGAACATATTTCTTCAAGGAACTTCGTGGTCTATGTTCTCATTTCCACACTGTACACTGTATTATATGTGACACAAATATAGACTGTGATGTTTGGCCTTAAAAAACTGTGGTTTGGCTGGTCACCCTAATGCCTGATTCCTTTTCAATCATGCAGTTGATAATAGCTGAATCCTACTTCCCTTAGAGTTCCCAAATTTTTAAACATTAAATCTTTTAGACTCATTCCAGGCCATTTCCTCTTCTAGTCCTTGACTCTTTCTTGAAATGACCCCTTTTAGTTCAGCCGAATGTAAACAAAACTGAATTTTAGCTCTGCTCTTACAAGAGCTGTGTTTAGACTATGATTTGCTCCAGGCCAGTGCTTTTCAAAGGGAAGATTTCGATCTCTGGGAATCCTTGAAGGTGAAAGATGGAGGGATCGGGAAGGCAGGGTTTTAAGATCTATATATTTGTCATTCATAATGTATGTTAGAGAAAAACATAAGAGTTAGATGCAAATAAAAAGCTTCTAAGCATGGAGGGCCACTTACATAATTCAAAAGTGCAAATGAATCCTATAATTCATCCAACTATTTATTTATACCTCCATCTTATTTCACAATGGCTCTTATTATATCATTCCATTTACATGAAATGCCCAGAATAAGCAAATGTGTAGAGACAGAAAGTAGATTGGTGGTTGCCTGGGGCTGGAAGGTGGGGATGGGGAGGGTTGGGGAAAGGCTGCTAATGGGTACAGAGTTTCTTTTGGGGGAAATGAAAATGGTTTAAAATTAGGTGGTTAGTTGCACAACTCTGTGAATATACTAAAAACCACTGAAGTGTGCACTTTAATAAAAGGGTAAATTTTATGATTATGTACATTATATCCCAATAAAGCTGTTTTTTAATGGGTTTACATAGTTCCCATCAGACAACAATCCAATAGAAAATGGGCAAAGGATATGTGTTGGAAACTCACATAGAAGAACCACAATTAGGCATATAAGTATGAAAACAGACACAGTATCAAGGGTGGTTGGGGAAAATGCAAAACAACGCAACAATGAGATATCTCAAAACCATTATATTGGCAAAAATTATAACATTCCAAATGGCAGCAGGACGTGAGGGCGAGGCTCTCGTGCAGAGCTGGTGGAATGTAAATTGGAACAACAGCTCTGGAGGGCAATCTGGCAACATCTCAAAGGTAACAAAAGCGTGTCCCACTCTCAGCACTGTCACACACAGGGCAAAGATGTCTGCACACGGACATCCATTCACATTGTGTGTAACAGGGAAAA
>NW_005325614.1:0-1685 GCF_000412655.1 Myotis brandtii | reverse complement strand
TTATTGATTGGCTGCCTCCTGCACAACCCCACTGGGGTTCTAACCCACAGCCAACTGGGGAATATGTTCTGATTGGAATCCAACCGGGTTCATAGGTAGAGGCTCACCCACTGAGCTATGCTGGCCACAGTGAGCACATTCTTGATTGGCCAGATGCGATGGGTTGTTACAATGGGTTGACTTGCAAAAGCAATTGGCTTATTAAGGCGAGTTGCTGACTGAACAGGTTCAAAATGAATTATGCTGGCTATTTGTTTCCATGGCTACAGAACAATCGATCTTCTCCTAAGAGTGTGGTAATTTTTCCTCCTTAAGTGGGATGGGAATGCATCTATAATTCAGAACAGAGGTGGGCTCATCAGATTTAAACTGGACCTTTTATAGGGAACTCCTTCAGAAAATAATTAGGAGAAAGTAAAAATAGCCCCAATCCCAGGTAATGGGGGCAATTGTAACAAAATAGATTAACAAACCCAAGAATGACCTATTTTCTTCTATTTTGCCAAGGAACCAAAGCACATAGACTAGTCTTCAACTCTCATGCCCAATAATGTTACTGAGTAGCCTAGAGCAATGGTCAGAAAATGTTCTCCATAAAGGCTCAGATGGAAAGTATTTTAGGCTTTGTGGGCCAGAGGTTCCATCTTTGCAGCTACTCAACTCAGCTACCAGCTACCATAGTGCCAAAGCAGCCATACACATTATGTAAACAAACGGTGTGACTAAGAGTAGCAGGTTACGGCCTGTGATGATCAGATTTGGCATATATCTGTAGTTTGCTGACCCCTGGCCTAGAGCAAGTAATCTCTCAATTGCATTTAGTGTCAGTGATTCAAAACCCAAAATATCTGAACTCCCCTGTCAGGTCAAGAAAGTGTACATAAACACTAAGTAGTTGCTGACTAACTGACTTCTGATATCCTGTCTGGTTGGATGTCATTCATTCTGGGCCAGGCTGGGGTTCTCATTGAGAAATAACTGGGATAGGTAGGGCTAGAGCTGGAGTAGAGACTGAGTTTGGAAGAAAAAGGCTCCAGGGTCCCATTCCCAGTAGCAGGCTATGGACGTAGTGGGTCTCAGGTGGTTCATGCTGTTGTTGCCCCTCACCCCACCCCCATGATACTTGCTGGGCCCTGCTCCATGGCTAACTGTAAAGTATCTGCAGGCTGTTGCTTTTCTTCTGGTATTCGTTGTAGCTACTCCAGCTAAAGAGAATTTGTCTTTTGAAACTGATAGCTCTGCCAACTAACATCAGAGGATTTGACTTTGAAGCATTTTTGGCTTTTTTGGAGGCTAGAGAATCATCTGGCCCTTTCTCTTCCTCCATCAGGCTTCCCAGGTCAGAGGGTGATTTAAATGGCAGCATCCCAGGGGCCTGACCCTCAGTTGGGAAGTCACCTTGACACCTTCTCTCAAGGGTGCCCAGGGATTTCCTTGAAAATAGGACATCCCTTGTCCCGCCGTGGTATTGAAGCATTTCTGGGAGTAGTCATGGAATTAGCCCACCATAGTGGACTTTCAGAAAAGCACTTCTAAAATTTTCTTTTTTTCCTTCTGAGAGAAAAGCAATAGCTAACAGCATATTTCTTGACTGTGGCTTGCACATCGTAGGATTCTTTGTAAGTCATTACTCAGGAATATGCACGTATAATAGCTCAGAGAACGTTCTGGATTTAATTGGACTC
>NW_005325613.1:0-1685 GCF_000412655.1 Myotis brandtii | reverse complement strand
CTTGGTGTTGTACATTCTATGGGTTTGGACAAATGTACGACATCTATCCACCATTATAGGATCGTGCAAGGGCGTTTCACTGCCCTCAATGAGTATCAGAGAGTTTTCACTGGGTCTCTCCAATCCCCAGAAAGTTTCTGCAGATACACAGACTTTTCCTTTGGGGCTTTGTTGACCATGCACTGTGTGTTCAGTGTGGGAGAAAAGGTAGTCCCGAAGGCTGAGTGACACGGAATCTTTCCCTTCACCCCTCTGGCTTCAGAGCTCAGGGGGCAGGGTGCACTGGTGGAGGTTGTCACGGAGGGAGGGCCGCGTGTGCAGTGCTGAGCTGGCCCCCAAACGCCTGCTCCAGCCCTCCAGATCCGATGGCCTTTGTCAGTAAGAAAGGAGCAGAGTCACTAAGTACAGAAACAATACATACATTTGATGCAGAGATGCTTTTGTTCCCAGTACTGCCCGCCAACTTGCTGTCTGCTCCAGGAAATCCTTTTGTATTTCCGCTGCCTCGTGTACTTTATCTGCCCTGAGCACTCTCAAATTTCACAGTGTCCTGGAAGATGAATTTGTTCTCAAAAGTGAGCATCTGAAAAGTATTTTCTCTCTAGTTTGTCTAAGATCTAAGGAATTATTGTAAGTAGCATGTACCTATTAATCATTGCTTAGCAGGTAAATTCTCTCACTCATTAGAGTTCACATGCTGGATGTAGTTTCTTGAAATCAGATCATTTATTTTGGTCTAAGTCACCGAGGATCAAAGGTCATAAGGAATCCAAAAGCCATTCGTCAGGGTTCTTTTCTGGATCCCTTAGATGTCATTGTGCGAGTCACCCATGGCAGCCCGGGCCCGGCCCGCTGGCAGGGAGCTGGCAGGGTGCCTACTTTATTTCCAGTTTGCATAGATAAAAAGCAGAGCAGCTCCTCTCGGAATCACTATAAAAATAAGCTTACATAAAATCTCTGTTTGAAATACAGTACGTGTGTGCCCCGCCATGCTCTCTCTTATGGAAGCCATGGGACCCAGAAATCAAAATTAGGAAGAGAGGCAAACATCTGAAGGCATTGCAGAGGATTCTTTGTTTTGGTGCAGGCATTTATAATTCATTGTGAATCGAGCGAAGACCAGATTTTCTCAAAGAATTGTAACAACAAACCAAGTGTTTAATTTCCTAATGTAAAATAAAAATAAAGGCATTGCTTTAACCGTTGGCAGAAATACGTATCGCCACCCCCTCTTGATAATACGGAAGTACACTGGGCAGTAATGAGTTTATGTGGATCAGGAGCCGTGGGTAAGAGATGTATGTAGTCAAGTCAATTTATTTACTCCCCCCATTGAGCCCTGTGGGTCTCAGGCCCACACCTTGCAGTGAAAACATCATCAATTACCCAGACGACAGGCGCGCTGGACTCACTCCCTAAAAGTGTTCGGATCGGACCAGAAGCCCTGAGCACCTGCAACATCCATCACTTCAGAGTTCAAGAGAGTGATTGAGTCCATGGCGGGGTGGATTTCCACGGTAAAAAGGACGAAGACACATGCATTGAAATAGCATATATTTAAATTTTCAAAAATCAGGCTATACGCACACTTTGAATTTTCAAAAATCAGGCTATCATCCCCTTTGATTTTCAAAGCTTATTAGTTATGAAGGAATTAGTTTGCCTGTGGCCCTACAATTCATAAT
>NW_005325612.1:0-1684 GCF_000412655.1 Myotis brandtii | reverse complement strand
GAGGTAATTATTCTTATTAAAAAAAAAAAAAAAAAAGGAAACAAAACACAAAATTGCACATTGTCATTGTCTGCCTGCCCCAGGCTTCAAAGCACCTCCCTGGCCACTGGGAGAGAGTTTCAATCTAGCAAGAGGGTGTGGCAGAGGCAGGGAGGAGAGACAGGAAGATGCCTCTGGGCCTGGGGTAGATACAGCGAGGTCCAGCGCAGCGCGGCTCAGGGAGGTCAGGAACCAGGGTGTGGCCCGCAGCAGGTACTCAGGCCTCCGGTCATGGGCCACAATGGCTGAGGCGTAGAGGAGGCCAGCCAGGGCCGACAGGAGCCGGGTCCACAGGTGGATGCAGGGAAACGTCTTACCCCGGCACTAGGCAGAGAGAGGAGAGAGCTGGGCAGGAAGGAACACTGCCACTGCCCCCAGCTGCCTTAGAGCTGAGACCCAGGGCCCTGGTGGCATAGCAGGTTGGAGGGCAAACCCTCTGCCCATGACAAGTCCCCCAGGGTGCACTGATCTTCCTGCCAAGGGGCCATCAGGCTTGAATGCCTTTAGTGATGGGAAGCCCACTACCTCCTAAGGTTGAAATAACAGTATAATGATTGCCCTCAACCTACCAGGCACTGTGCAAAGTGTCTAACCCGTGAATGGGGGGTGGCCCTCCCATAACCTCTTCCCAGTGTTGTTTTCCGAAACTGCAGAGAACAAGGCTGCTCTTCCTGCCCTAAGACAGCCCTCCTGATTCCTACAACCAGGAGCTTCCTTTTTCCAGGCCAGATTAGGTCACTCATGAACACATGTTTGCTGGCACCTGCAGGCCCCAAGCACCTGGAATACAGTGGGGCATAAGACAGACAAGCCCGCCGCTCTCACGGTGCTGATGTTCTTCTGTCTTGTAACCAAGATAACAACTTGGTAAGTAACTGGAGGAGCTAATTTCAGGATGGGACAAATGCTATGAAGAAGACTAAGCAGAGTGATGGACACAGTGGTGGAGAAGCCTGGGCTGTTTTAGATGGGGTGGTGTTATGGGTTGGATTGTGTCCCCGAAAGATGTGAGTCCCAACCCCAGAGCCTGTGACTATGACCTTATTTAGAGATAAGGTCTTTGCAGATGATCAAGTTCAGATGAGGTCATCAGGGTGAGCCCTAATCTAATATGAGTCTGTCCTCATAAAAAGGGGAACATGGACACAGACAGATACAGAGGGGAGGTCACGGCATGCTGCCACCGGAAGCTAGGAGAGGGGCCTGGGACAGACCCTTCCCCAGCACGTTCCCAGGGAGGGTGGCCCTGAGGACACCCCCAGCACCGTTTGGCCTGCAGGACTTACAAGAGACAATACATTTCTGCAGTTCAAAGTTTGTGATACTTTGTTATGGCAGCGCTAGGAACTAATAACTGGTCAGGGCACCGCACCCATTTCTAAGATCATCATGTGACATAGTTTCCCAGCCCCCATGCCACCTGGAGACCTGTCCCAGGGGTCGCTGAAGGGAGAGCGGTGCTTCCTACCCTACCCTCCCTTGATCTGGAGATACTACCTTTGCTGATGAGACCCCATGTCTGGTGAGGTTTCTGGCAGTCACAGCATAAGCAATAGCTTCCCACAAATAACCAACTGAACACCTGCCATCCCCGAATCCTGTCCTCCTGGAATTGCTATTAAATGATGCTCTTGGACAAGTGATT
>NW_005325611.1:0-1684 GCF_000412655.1 Myotis brandtii | reverse complement strand
GCCCTTGTTGGCGGCCGATTCCAATGAATTCAAATTCCAGCCGGTCTCTCAACATCTTATTATTTACATCTTTCATCTCTTATGATATTTCAAATGAGATTGTCATAAAACGGCCCCCACCCTGGGCAACTGGAGATGGTAAAATGGGGACGTGATTGCATTAAAGGAGCGGGGCCGTATCTCATTTAAAGCCCAGACGCACGTAATTTCCTAGATGGAGAAGCTGTAACCGGGTATAGACCGACGAACAATGAAGTCGCCCCCAAAATTAAAAGCCTCCTGGCTATATATTTGTAAACACAATCAGATCACCATCCAATAAAAGGCCCTTTTGCATTAATGTGCACACGTGGCCCTCCTCGCAGCACATCCATCACTTTGCTTCTGAACAGCTCGCGGCCTCCTCTTTGTCTCCGTGAAGATGCCGGGCTGGGTGTGTGTAGCTTCTTGCTTCTTTGGCTCACGGTGTGGGTAGCGATCCTGGTTTGTGAGGCCGGGACATTGCATCCTAAAGGTGGGAAATACCCTTCGTACCTGCGCGGAGGGAGAGCCCCTGTCCAATTTCTCATAACTTCGGGCGTCAAACACTTTGCATTTTAAAAAGGATCTGTCACCGCCCTCATTCATACGACAGTTTACATGGTAATGACCATGGGAGCGATACTCTGAAGCAGGGAAGGGCTGTGTTTCATATGCCCATGAAAAGGGAAAGACCGTTTCTCTAATTTAGATCATTCAACACAAACCTTTGCAAGGGACAACTTTTAATTGTCATTCCTTCGTCTGTGGCCGTTCAGGTCCCACGGGAAAGTATTGCCTGAGACCCGGGGTCCACCGTGAGCGAGCAGGGCTTCCTCTCCCACGCAAAGCTGTGCCGAGGGGCTGGTGTGGTGTGTGAGCCTCCTGCGGGGTGTCCCGGCAGGCCTGCTGAGGGAGTTCGCGCTGTCGGCCGGGAGATCCAGGGACCCCTCTGCTCCGGCTCGTGTGGCATTTCCAAACGCACAATTTCTTCTCTAGGCCCCATCGTCAAAAAGACCACAGTTTCTATAATATTGTCAACATTATAGAGAAGTATTTTGTCTAAATGTCCCCACTATTTCCTTGGGCAATTTATGTTGTAGATATGCTTTATCTGCCTTTTGCTGAGGGATTCCTTTCCCCTTCGTGTTTATAGTTATTCTGTTTGTATAGTGTGGCGGGGCACGGACTGGTTCTTCTATGTAACGTTTTTTATTGAATGGAGGTAGCCATGTGTGGACTTGGGGGAAGATAACGAATTGGGACATCGCAAATGCGGACCAGCTGTGGCCTGGAGCCCCTCTATTCTTACCTGTGATGTCCTTCCCCTGAGGCACATGTGCATCTGGTCCAGCGTTCAGGAGGGACTTCAGGCTCTGCGTCCGGTAGCATTTCCTGCCTTTCTGTCCTCCTCTCATTGCTGTCTATCCGGCACTGTCCTCCCCTTCACCCCTCCCCCCGCCCCGAACCTCACCCAGGCTACCAAAACGGCACCCTGGTTTCACGTGTCTCCTCTACCTCCACCACCCATCACTGCGTGGTGTCAAACTGAGTGTCCCCAGGGCCACCGCCTGCCCATGCTCTAGATGACTTTGTCATGATCACTGGGTCATGGGAGATGCCTTTAATCAGGGTCAGTCACTCTTAGGGAAATGTGTCCTGCTCA
>NW_005325610.1:0-1684 GCF_000412655.1 Myotis brandtii | reverse complement strand
TATTCTTTATATTCACATACTAAATGAACACTAAAATGAGATAATAGCTTGTTTTAGGATAAAATAAACTTGATAACGATAAACATTCAGCTTTGAATTGAAAGGCAGTATAATGTGGTGATGAAACACATGGACTTTTGTTCCAAGTTGCTTGGGTCCAAACCTTGACCCTGATATTTAATAAGACTGTGGCCATAGGTGATTTATTTACCCTCTATGCCTTCATTTCCTTCTAAATCAAATGGCGATAGTTTTAGTGTGCACGTCATAGGGATTTTAACGGATTAAATGAATTAAATATAAACAACACTGAGAACAGTGTCTAACACATACTAAGCACTATATTGATATTTGCTCAGAGTTTTATTTGACCTGGATTTCCAGGTGCTTCTGGGTGCTGGATGGCAGTGTCCTGCTAACTAAATTCGGAAGAGTTGTTTTTACACATCCCCTTATGTGTATATTCTTTTACCTTGACTCATTTCTAACAAGTCAAAATGAACGAATTTTTTCCTTTGTGTATTGCTTTCCCTGAGTAGTGAATTAGTGGCTGATGGAAAAATATTAGCTCAGGCCACTAAACTATACATATAATAATATAACACAAAGAATGCGCACAATACACCATAAAAGATAATATGCATACAATGCATACTTCTGACTCTAAGCTTTCTTTCAGCTTTAATAGCCTGTGATTCTGTAAGGATGTTGAATAACTTATTCCAGACTGGCTAAAGCTTGACTACAAGGCATGATAGAACTTAAATTGCCCTGCTTTGTTGAGTCTGAAATCACATTGGGAGGCAATAGCCATTGTCTAAGTAACATGGGCTGCCAATTATTTGAATAAAGAAAAGCCATACTGTCCTGTATTAGCTATCTCCCCCTCCCCCCATTAATAAAGTTCATTTGTTCCCATTTGCCCACCTCTCCTTTGTTCTGCAGGGCCTTTCTTATTGCTGAATCCATAGATGCTTTTATCCACTCCAGACAGACTGAGAGTCTGATTCTTCGAGCGAATATATTTTTAGCAACAATTAAAGCTCATGTCTCCTGCCTTTCTGAGAGACTGGCATGCTGCAGCATCCGGAACCACCTGCATTCAGCCTTCAGGGAATGGACCGCTTTGCTGATGGCTCAGCTATCAAATGGAGGCATAAACACTGCTGGTTGTGTGTAAGCTGGAGAAGGGAGCTCATTATGCTAAACAGGAATATTAATAATGCAAGATGTGCAAACAAAAACACTCTTGCCAATTTCAAGGCGCGATTCCTCTTCTCCCACTTCCCTCTCCCTTGCTCCTCACCCTCAAGGCATCTGAAGGACATGACAGTAGCAGAAAGTGGGTCTCCTCCAGCAGATACTGGAACCTGAAAAGCAAGAGATGAGATTGACAATGAAATGATCAATTTCATTGAGAAAGAGAAACGCCAGGTTTGTCTGCCTTGGAGTTGGACTTTTATGTAGAGTTTGGAAACCTTAGAAGGGCAGTTAAGTGGAAGGAACTGGTAGGGTCTCCTACAGAGACTTAGGTCAAAGGTCAGGGTAGGGCTTGTCAGAGACAATCTAGGTCACTTCTCTCCAGCCTAGAAGAAGGGAAAACTTGTCATGTGGGCAGATAAGGGTTGGCTCCATTGGGAGGGCCAAATTATTCTTTCCTGTCCTCAAGTAAGAACACCTGAAT
>NW_005325609.1:0-1684 GCF_000412655.1 Myotis brandtii | reverse complement strand
CCGCGGGCCGTAGTTTGCCCACGGCTGATCTAGCCACACTGGCTTCTTCCAATTCCTCAAAAGCAGAAAGACTTGGGGCCTTTGTATATCCCATTCTTTCAGCCTAGAACAAGTTTCTCCCTGTTGCTCATCTGTCCAATTTTCATTGCTCCTCCTGATAGCTTAGTGACACATAGATGCAGTCTTGCAGGGTGGTGGGAGTGTGTGCTGCACAGGCAGAAGGCCGGGACTTCTACCGCTTACAACATTTGACCTTGGGAAATTTGCTTAACCTCTCTAGGCATTAGTTTCCTCATCTATATAATGGAAATAATAATGGTAAGTACCTCAGAGGGTTGTTAAAAGGCTTAAACAGATAATCTGAGGAAGGCTGGGGAAATGGCAGTGGTGGCACAGTTTTGTAATTTCTTCAAGTACACCCATAAAACTAAACAGAGCAGTTAGGCAGGAAAAAACACACCAACTTCCTCAAATCTAGAGTTGACATCTACCAATAAGCCAGTTGACAAAATATCCTCATGAACCCTAAATATAGGTGCGTGGGACCAGACCACCGGCACTGCTAGACGGGAAGGCATCCACACTGTGCTGGAGAAAGCAAAGGAAAGCCATGGTGTTGACGTGGCCTCCGCCTCCCAAACAAGCCGACAGGAACCCACTGGAGCCTTAGAGAACAACTCGAGAGCAGTTGCTGAAACTGGGAGTTGTTTTCCAGACTCCGCTGGTCTGTGAGCAAGTGGTGAGCTCTGAAGGGGCCTGGTTGGTAAGTCCGGGCTCCCGGAACTCTCAACACTAACCAGACAAAACTCCCTTCCAAGACAGGGCCGCACAGCGAGTAGAAACTGCTGGGACTAGGAGCCAAAGCGAGCAGCACGGGGTCAATAGAGATACAGAAAACAAAGTTCAGATGAGAGAAGAAGAGACCAGAACTAGGAGAGTTTCAGAAAAGGGTGACAACATATTGTGACTGTTTCAAAGAAACAGCAGAAGAGGGAGCTCCAGAGCCATGACGTTAGGAAGAAAACAACCAAATTCCATGTAAAAACAAATAGATTGAGACCAAATCCATAAAAAGATGTTAAAAATACAAAAGTGAATAACATTCCTCTGGGCAATTGAGGTGTGCAGGGAGGGACATGCGTACAAAGCCACCGGGGGAGCATATTCTCCAGTGTCGAGCTGGTCAGCGTGGAGGGGGCGTCAGCTGGAGAAGGCCTACCTGGGAGGGGATGGCGGAGGGAGTCGTGGGGGGTTCCTAGTCCTCTCCCTCCTGGAGAACCTCGCACACCGAGCTGGGGTGCCACTCCGGCCAAAGGCTCAGCTCCTCGGAACTAAGCAGTGGTTACCATCCAAGGGGTCCCCCAGCAGAAGGCGTGATTTTCCGTGGATAATGGACCCAGGAATCTGGACTAGAGCAACGGGCACAGGAGCCAAGGGCCTTCGGCCGGGTGAGAAGGCACGCAGAGCAACAAGCAGAAGTGCTGTGGGAAGATGTTCACAAAAGGCCTTGGAGCCTCTCCAGTGCCCATTTAATGGTCAGTGTGTAGGCAGCCCTCAGGCACATCAGCTGGTTTAAAGTTACAGAGTGTGTGGCAGCATGCATGGGTGGACTAGTGCCTCAAAAGGAAGGAAGCAGAGCAACCCCACCAGCATAGCAAAGGGTGGGGGGTGGAACCTGTAAACT
>NW_005325608.1:0-1684 GCF_000412655.1 Myotis brandtii | reverse complement strand
GTGGATGTCCAGTTGTTCCAGCACCATTTGTTGAAGGACTGCCTTTGTTCCATTGTATTGCCTTTGCTCTGTTGCCAATAATCAGTTGATTGTGCATATGTGATCTGTTTCTGAATTTAATGTTAATAATTTATTACTAAACCCTGTTAGTTATAAACATATTGTGCTTCCATAGTTCCTTGGGGTTTTTTCTTCTAACATTTTAGATGTGTGCAAGAGTTCATCCATGGTTTCCTAGAGGTTACACACTGCTTGGATCCTTTCCCCCAGGCCTTTCATTTAAATGCAAGTCCAGTGAGTGAATGTAGAATCTAGTTAAATGGAGGGGAGGATGCAGAATATAAGTCAACAGGCGTTGTGTGACCCTGTCGATGAGAAATATTTCTCCACACGTGGTATGTCCTTCCAGTGAAGGCACACTGATTGGAAATGCAGGTTCCTCTTGGTTCTGTGAGGTGGTAAATGCAGGGGAAAATGACTGAGCGTTCTCTGTTAGCCCCGTCCCCTCCACTTACAAGGACACAATTCTCTCTTCCACGCTGTACGGTGGGCCTGGGCAGGCTTCTTGCATGGGCAAGCTCCAGTTTCCAGAGACCTGGGACTGGATGAGGATGTCTGCGTGCCCCGGAGTTTTCCACTACCAGCCTACTTGGCTATTAACATAAGTCCACTTGCTCTGCCTAACCCCTGTTTGTAATAAACACTATTTTTGTCTCTATATTTCTTTGTGTTTTTTCTCTAACATTTCAGATGTGGGAAAAGGGGGCTATTTACTGGGTTCCCTTGAGAGACCCACAAACCCATTTTTGTAAAATTCTCTATGTCTGCTTACTTAAAAATCTGAAAAATAATTAAACCAAAGTGATAGAATTGCAGACAAATTGGCTTTGCACCTTTGCATGTCCTAAACTTTTACCTTATTATACTCAGAAAAAGGGTTAAATAGGTATGTTTCTAACTATAATGCTGACCTCCTCGGAAACACAAAATTGGATATCCATATTCCTTATAATAGGTGTTGTCTGAAAATGCTTAATATTCTTATTTTAGGCATTTACCAGTATTTCAATAATGAGCCCCAAAATGGATTGCCCAGTTAGGAGGAATCCGCAGGAAGTCTCAAGCCTCCTCTATTATTAAGAACCCTTTCTAATCAGTGAACAGCTCTTAGAGTTATCAAGGAAATTGCCTCTCTCGCTCCCTTTTTCCTTTTAGCACAGAGCCACATGAGTTTTCAAAAACACATCACTGCCTCGCATCCCGACAGTGGACACAGAATCCCTCTGGTGCGGTGGAAGCCACCGTACACTTTAATGGTGACATTTTTCTCCAAATATCACTAACTTTCACAGAAGCCAGCAGCTTCCGAGTCCTGGAGGCAGCAGGCTTGGCCTCGGTAGGCACCGATTCCCTCCTCTGTCACTATATTTCTGCTCACTTAGCCTCGCTTCATTTTGCCCATCCACAAAATGAGAAAAATAACTCCTGCTTGTTTCTTAGCAGTGGCAGGAAGGAAATAAACAGGAGTCTCCATGTGAACGCTATAATTTGAGATTCTCACAAATAAAAAGCTACACATACACACAGAAACATTCAGAATGCTATTACTGTCATTTTAACAGGGTATCTATTCAGGCTATGTAATTTTTCTTTTGTTTTTTTAACTCAAGAGGAGCTTGAGTAT
>NW_005325607.1:0-1683 GCF_000412655.1 Myotis brandtii | reverse complement strand
ACACATCTCCCAGACCAGACACATGGAGGGGACCACTGCACACGGCAGGAAAGCCCCCTGCCTTCATCAGTCAGCCCCGTCTCCTGTCCCTCCTCAAGGATGGAAGGTACAAGTGGCAACACAGATGCCAGAAGTCGGGGAAGTAGAGAAGCTGAAGGGGAGACAGCAGCATAAAAACAGGAAAAACACCTCTTCCTGAAATCCAGACTTCAGTGTGGCCCTTGGCAAGGTCAGCCAGCAAGGCCTGAAAGTGACATAAACATGCATATGGATATGTGTGCACCTACACGGTTATGTTTATCTGTCTATTTCACCACCATTAGAAGAAACTGAATAAAAAATGGTCCATGCCCTCCAGCAACCTACGGTCTAACCCGGAGAAAGACCCAAACACGCATCCTTGCCATGCGGGCCCAGACAGCAACGTAGCTAACCACTGTGGGGTCTAGTCGCAAGAGGCAGCGTTTCTGATAATCAAAGAAGGCTTCATGGAGAAGGTGGTGTTTGAACTGAGCACAGAACCTGGATAGAAGTTAAATAAGAGGCACTGAGCCAAGAAAACTCCCGGCAGAAGGAATGGCATGCACAAAGGGATGGAGAAGAGGACAGAATGGATCGGAGAGGGGTCAGAGATGCATTCTGGCTGGAGCACAGATCTGTGTTCATTGTTAGTAAGCAGTAAGCTGTCGGTGTGGACAGACAGTGGGTTTGGGAATTAAAAGTGTTTGGGTTTAAATCTTATTCACTGTATCCTTGGGCAAGTAACTTCACCTCTGTGTAGCAGACACTGCCAATATTCATAGCCCATCAGGTTATCAGCACTGTTCTAGAAAACTGACGGCTTATACCCCTGTGCCGAAGGGGCTCCTATGGTTGACAGTGTGTGCCTGGCTTGTTGGCAGGGCAGGGCAGGGCAAAATAGTTGGTAGTTAACGTCTCAAGAGCAACCCTCAATCAGACATTCAGAAGCTGGTAGAAAGCTAGCCCAGTCCCTTGGCCTGAAGTGTAGAGCTCTCTGCATACAATCTCTCAGATGGTCCGCAGCCGGAATGAGAGCCCTTGCTGCCCACAATGGTAGCCCACTCATTATCACATTGTTCACACTCCTCTCTCACTGTTATCACAACCCCCTTTCCTCATTGCCCTTCCTGGTATCCGAGTCCTTGCTACAGGGTCTGATTTTGGAGGAACCCAAACTAGGACATTCTTTAATCCCCAGTTTCTTCATCTGTCACATGGAGATAATAATGCCTACCTTGAATAATTGTTGTAAGATATAGAAAAGATAATGAATATAAAGGACCTAGCAGGGTATCTGGCATAGTAAGTGTTTGATAAATATTGGCTATTCAATAAATGTGAGAGACCCTTGAAATCTAGGGTATGTGATACTATGAGTGGGGTACTATGGAAAGGTTTTAAATGAAGGAGTGCTTTGAAGAGACTACCAATGGCCTTCTTTGGAGAATTCTGATTTTCTTGGTAGAATCATGACCTTCATTGTAGGATTCTTGCCTTCATTGTCAGATAAAATAGTAAAGCCCCCTAATCTCCCCAATATCCATTTCTCCACTTATTCCAAGTGCACAAGAGAATTTCTCATTTCTGCCATGTGACTAGTTCTGGCAAATGACTGTGAGTGAAAATCAATGTGTCACTTCTGGTACAGAATATTATTTGTCA
>NW_005325606.1:0-1683 GCF_000412655.1 Myotis brandtii | reverse complement strand
GCCCTCCCCAGGTCAGTCCAGAAAATGATTTTCTAATCACTCTTTTCAGGGTTACTCCGTCCCCAACTGTACTGACTCCCTCAGGCACCCTTATCAGACTGTAGTTTCTTCTTTTATTTTAATTTAAATGTCTCCTCTACTGACCCGCGAAGATATACACAGGGAGCTCTCCAGAAGAATAGTCTCTAGACAATAGAAACGAAATGTGCATTTATTTATTCAGGCTCCGTTCTCCAACTGGTTGATGGGCATTTGGCCAAGATGTATGAAACCTGCCAAAGGAAGTGTTATAGCGGCTTGTCGGAATTCTAGAGTTTCTCTCTTGGACAGAGCTGGGTGTGATCTTTTGGGTCTGCAATCAATGGTAACCATGGCTCGTGTTCATAAACACTTTCTTGTGCTTGCCCTTTATCCATCCTTAATATTAGCATTATCAGTAGTTATTATTTTGTCTCATTTGTTGAGTTCATGCTGTGCAGCAGTCCCTGAGGGGATCCCCTTACCTATATCATCATTTTCATTCTCTATGACATTAAGGGGTAGCTATCACTTATTTTGTTGTTGAGTAATTTGAGACTTGCTCAGAGAGGGTAAGTGACTTGCTCAAGGCTGCACAGGTAGTTGGGAGTGAAGCCAGGACTCAAACCCATGTGTACTTGGCTCTAAGATCCTTGAGCGTAAGCATTAAATGAGCAGCATGCTTGCCTTCTTACAGATGGGAACTTGAGGTTTAGACAATTAACCCGAAATTCACAAGAAGTCACCAAGGTGTCTAAAAGGGCCCAAGGATCGGCTAAGCTCCTGGAAGAGGGTGTTCTTATGAATTCGGGAACGAAGAGCGAGGCTCAGAGAGCAGCGAGCGGGAGGAGCACTTGGCCTCCCAAAGGCGTCTGCCTGCAGACACGTGTGTGAATTAAGCACTTGGCACCAAGTGGAGGCTGGATGGACTTGAGCTGAAGCCGAAGCGATGGACGCCAGCGCACGCGGAGGGCCCTGACAGATGGGATATTTCACGTGGGATTATTCATCCACATGATGGATGCGAGGCAGCAGGGCTGAGCCCTGGGTCCCACTGGAACCAGCGTCCATGGGCGAAGTGCTCCGCAGCCCCCAGCCCCCTCCGCACTTGGGTTTGGAGCCAGTTCCCCCAGCACTGGCTGTCTGGCTCTCCCCCTCCTCCCTCAGCAATGAGCTCCACTGTGGAACCTTATCAAGTGTTTCCTGACCAGCAGTAAGTACCTAACATCGCCTATACTCACCCTGCCCACCCCCTGGCCCCGCGCACCTTGGCTACAATATCTCCTCCTCATAAATCACGCAGCCATATTAACTGTCTCTCAATCAATCTCTTCCAGGTGTGGGCTCAGACTGTGTCTTAAGACAAGTGTCTCTCTCCTCGAGGCTTAGGCGCTAAGAGCCCCCTCGTCTGGGAACAGTTTAAACCCAGATCGCTTCTCTCCCTTCTCAGGGTCTTGGTTCAGACCCGAGACCCCCAGGAACCGCAGAGTGCAGGGAGCCTCGAGAAACCCGGACGAGGGCCAAACAGACCCAGGAGGCAGGAGGCGATGGTGTTTACCGATGCTCCAAGGCTTGGTGAATATTGAAAAAAAAGAAAGTCATTCTCCATTGAGCCTGGATTCCAATTCAAGCCCAGCCAGTGGCTATCAAATTGCCAAGCCAAAG
>NW_005325605.1:0-1683 GCF_000412655.1 Myotis brandtii | reverse complement strand
AGTGAGATCATGTGACACTTATCTTTCTCTGACTGAAAGCCAACTAGTCCTAATGATAACATCATTGAAATAGCTGCACTACTTTTTATTAAAATACACTCAATGCGTTAGGAATATTATTCAAGTAGATCTGGAAGTTGAAGTCTCGGGTTGGTTCATGCTGGGATCATGCTAAGCAATCTCACACGTGTCGTGACCCTGGTCCTTGGCCTTTGGTGCCATTTAGCAAGGGAACTCGGAGGCTTTGAGCTGGTTTATAGGTTTGTAGCACCTCACCGTGAAGTTTCCGTTAGCTTCTTTGTTGACTTTTTTAAAAACATACTTTGCCTTTGTCATTTGTCAGTCCAGGCACGAGATATAAGTGCTCCTTCCATCAGCACCAAGCACATGGGTGAGGGTGGCGCTGACCTGGACTTCAGGAGAGGGGAAAGTCCGGGGGGACTGAGCCACGGGACACTGGGCTTCTCGAGTTGGCATGGGCAACAGAAACCCCACAAACAGGTTAAAGTGTCGTAGGAGCGTGTAGGGGACAGCGCCTCCTTGGTCTCCTGTTCTCTCTGAGGTATCTCCCCATTACCCTTCGGAAGAGGAGTCGGGCTCGTTCCCCAGTGAAAAAGGCCACGTTCCTGGACGCAGGGCCTGGGTGCGCATGTCTATTTGCAGACACCCATCATTTGAAACCGACTCTGCAAACCACCAACCACCAGCCTCCCTCCTGCTCCTTGACTTCCCATGCCCTTGTGGCGATTTTCACTGGTCACCATTGCCCACTCCAGGGCCCAGTGTCGGGTGTTATAGTGGGTGTCTGTCTTTAGACCAAGCCCCCTCCCTTCCACAAGCAAAGCCATCCTGTGGGCCCCTCGGTGGGATTTTGGGTGAGTGATGATGATTGTAGTTTAAAGATGGATGTTCTATTATAAACACCACAGGCAATGCAGGCCAAGAAAGTAGGTTTGGGTCTGGTTGTTGGGGTAGAGGATGGCAGTTCTTTCCAATTCTTACAGAAAAAGCCAAGTGCTACGACCTAGTAGGAGGGGTTTGAGCACAGAGAGAAGGTTGAGAGTTGGACCAGAATACAGGATTAGGTAAAATTGGATGCTCCAGAGACTCGTAATGCTCACGGGCTGTCCTAACAATGCGACCTTTCCCAGCATCTTCATTCCCTAATGAAAAATTTGTGACATCTGCAATTGCATTTATCTTTTAAATTTCCTTCCTAACCATTGTTTCGCATACTCTGCTACTTCATTAGTAATGATTTTCCTGACAGTTCCCTTAAACATTCTCTGAATTCAGGTGGAGGAAGATGGATTTTTAACTAATCTTTTTTGGCACAAACATATATCACGGAGGAGACTAACTCTTCTTTCTATTTTTCATCTGTTTTCCTTGGTGTTATCTGACGTTAGGTTGCCAGAACAAATTTAAGTGGCGAGTGAGCAATAATTGCCTTGTGATAGGAAACGATGGGTAAGAATTGTTTTTTAATTCAGTAGATAGATGGTTTACTTCCTGCGTCTAAAATATTCAGTCGGCCGACGACGCCTTCAGCGGACAGGCGGTGGACATGCTCACGGACCTGGCCCATCTTCTGAAAATGGGGCTTTGTACCGAATAATGTGGGTGTGCTGACGTCACAGCTCAGGCTCCTGAATCAGCGCCCACGGCCCCTCCTGCGAATGC
>NW_005325604.1:0-1683 GCF_000412655.1 Myotis brandtii | reverse complement strand
GGTGAACCTGCAACAGAGGTACCCTTGACCGGGAATCAAACCCATGACCCTTTGGTCCACAGGCCTATGCTCTAACCAGTGAGACAAACTGGCCAAGGCTGAGTTGTAAATTTTGATGTGGCTGTGAGAGGAGGGAGTACCACTTTCACCTATGCTGCCATCTTGACAGAAGCCTCTTTCTCCTCTAAATTTAACTCTAAATGTTGTGGTGCTCCTGCCTCCTCTGTTCTCTACTTGTTCCATAGGCGATGTCATCTGGTCTCATAGCTTATAACATTTTACTCATAACTTCTGATCTATGTAATCAGCCTTGGCTTCTCCGCAGAGTTCTCGCCTGATATGTAACCAACTGACACTTGACATCTCCCCATGGGAATCCCATAGGCACCCCAAACATAACATTGCCTAAACCCAACTCTTAGTTCTTCTGTCCTCTCATATCTGCTACTCACCCAATATTCTGTTTCTATTTGGAAACAAAACATTCAGTAATTGAATTTCCAAATGTAGTACTTATTCTTGATTTCCTTTTCCCTGACCATCCAGCCCAGGTCAATCAATTCTATTTACAAAGCAACTGAGTTGACACCTGGAATCATTTTTATTACCATTATCCTTGTCCCTGGTCCTTGTCTGACTGTTTATTCTCACTAACTTTGTAAATAGCTTTTTCTTACCACTGATACTGCACCTCCCCCCGCTTTCCCCACCCATTCTCCAGACATAAGCCAAATGATCTTTTATAAACACAAATCATAGCATGACATTATTCTTCTCAACACCCTCCAAAGGCTTCCAAACTCCTAACTCAAGCTCACCAAGCACTCGTGGGTCTTCCCTGGGTAACCCTCAGACCTCACACATCTGCGGTCCTCTCTCACCTGCTGTCTTCTCTCACACTGTGATGGATCCACACTGAATTCCTTCGATTTCTTGAACATGCCAACCTCATTGCCATCTCAGGGCTTTTGTACCCCCTGTTCCTTCTGCCTACTATGCTCTTTCTTTCAAGTTTCCCACATGTGGCTCTTTCTGAATATTCTTAGCTTAGATATTATATTCTCAGAGAGGTCCTTGCTGACCCACAATGTAAAGCAGCTACCCCAGGTACAGTCTGTCTCACTAGGTACTGTTCTTGTTTGTTTGTCCATTTATTTTTATTCTAAACACCCTCCACATTAGTACATATGCTGCAAAGATTACCAAGGTTTTTCAGTACTGTATTTCTACAGTCACTCTGTCCAATAAAAACATAAATGCAAGCCACTTATGTGACTTGCAAATTTTTTACAAAGTAAAAGAAATCAATTTCAGTAATATATTAATTTCATTTTTTACCTTTAAATTATTTTAATTGATTTTTAGAGGGGGAGAGGGAGAGGGGAAATCATTGATCAGCTGCTTCCTGCATGCCGCCCACCGAGGACCAAGCAGCAACCTGGGTATGTGCCACACTGGCAGGGCTACATTAATTAATCTTAATAGTATTTTTATTTAACCCAACACTTCAAAAATATGATTTGAACATGTAACTAATATAGGAATTACCACTAAGATATTTTGTATCATTTTTGTACTAAGTCTTAAATAAACGAAATTCATTTTTGACTACAACACCTCTCAGGTCAGACTAGCAAGAACTCAATAATCATATGTGGCAAGTGGATTCTTATTGGACAGTCC
>NW_005325603.1:0-1683 GCF_000412655.1 Myotis brandtii | reverse complement strand
AATGGGCACATTCTGGCCCTGTGGCAGGCAGACCTCTAAGATGACCCCAATGTTTCCTGTATCCTGGTATATGAACCCTGCCTAACTCCCTGAGCTTTGAGTATGATGGATATGCTTCCATGTTTAGGTTCTATTACACAGCTGACCTTAAGATAGGAAGAACACCTGGGTAGGCTAGACTCAATCCCATGAGCCCTTTAAAAGCAGAGTGTTTGCTTTGGCTGGTATCAGAAGAGAAGTCAGAGACTTGAAGCATGAGAACAATTTATTGTGTCATCACTGGCTTGAAGCTGGAAAAGGCCACATTCACAAAGAATGAAGGTGACCTCCAGGATCTTAAGAGTGGCCCCTGGCTGACAGCCAGCGAGGAAACAGAGCTCTCAGTCCTGTAACTGTAAGGAATTGGAATTTTACCAACAAGAATGAGCTTAGAAGTAAAAAGCTCCCCCAGAGTCCCAAAGTGAGAACTCGACCCAGCTCAGAGTTTGATTTCAACCTTGTGAGTCTCTGAGCAGAGAACCCAGTCATTGCCCAAACCACTAACCTACAGAACTGTGAGCTGCTACTTGGATGGTGTTTTATGCCACTGAGTTTGGAGTCATTCCTTAAGCAGCAGTAGGAAACTGGCTTCTTACTTCATGGGGAAGCTTGCAGCCAGCAGAGTGCCACAGCGGGATTTCTAAAGCATGGGGTTCAGGAAAGTGGTCCTCATTGGTTAGGTCAAGGCTGGTACTGTCCCCATAAATTCCTAAAGATGAATTCTGTTCACGTCCACCACATGATGTTATTCCCTGCGTACTAAAGTGTTGCATAGTTCTTATACTTGAAACGCTTTGGACTTGGGTCTCATGCCTATCTCCTAGCTGCAAGAGAGGCTGGGAAATTAAGCTGTGACATATAATCAAGAAGTGGAGTCCATAACATGGGAATCCCCCCATAATTGCACTGTTCAAATCATAATTATCCATTGAGACTTTGTAATGGATGTTTGTTTTTTTACTGTCTCTCCCCACTCTTCCCCTACCCACCACTTTCTTTTCCCATTTCTTCTGGCAACAGAATTCTTTTTTCCTAAGGAAAAGCCATTGACTGTGGTTAGGTCCGGCTCATTCACTCTGTTACCCTCTCTCTACTTCCTGCCACAAGAATGAGCACATGACCCAGGGTTGGCCAATGATTGGTTTAGGGATGAATATGTAACTCAAGTTCAACCAATCAGAGTCTTTCCTGAGAATTTCTTGGCAGAGCTATCAAGAAACCCTGTTTGTTCCTCTGGTTGCTATACGGGGAGGATGTGAGGTGTGCCACCTTCCTACATAGATAGGCCTATTCAAGAAGAAAACGAAATACCCAGTAGATCCAAGATGTGGAGAGAGAACCAGCCCTGATAACACAGTTTGAACTTTTATGACCATCCATGTCAGAGGACAGTTCCATCTCTTCCACTGCCCAGTTACTTGACAGTAAATCCCCCTGTGTGGCTTGCTGGATAACTTGAGGTAGGTTTCTGTCAGACATCCAAACAATATGATTAGCACAGACCTACTCAGCATCCTGTCCACATACTGCTGCAACCCTGGGAGCTGGAGCCACATAACCCTGCCTGCAGCTGCAGGCCCTGCCTTTGACTCCAGACTTGAACTTGGTTGTGAGGGACTATGAGAAGCTGCTCAGCCTCTTGTC
>NW_005325602.1:0-1682 GCF_000412655.1 Myotis brandtii | reverse complement strand
TCTCTCTCTCTTTCCTTCTCCCTTCCCCTCTACAATCAATAAAAATATATTTTTTTAAAATAAAAAAAGATTAGAGGCCCAGCTAGAAGTGTGGTGAGAGGTGGAGAGGGGGAAGTTGAGGCTGGATACCCTACCCTCTGCCCCTTTCAGCATGAAAGTAATTCATGTCCAGAGACTAAATGTGAGTTTTCAACACTCAAGAAGCAATTGCATCAGAAGACATAATTGTGTGCCTAAGAGCTTCTTTTTTCCTCCTTTTCCGGAATAGACTCTTGGAGACGTTGGTTGCACCTGGATTTCTGTTTCTCCGTTCCTATCGCACTCACTCCTGCCCTGGATAATGCTTTCTCCGTAGGAATCACAACGGAAGAACGGGCCCTGGGGCTTCCAGGGTCTGCTGTGTGAGGTCTCAGAAGATAAAGCCCTTATGCGTTTTGCAGAACAGGAAGGTCTACGGCACATCACCTGCATCCGGGCATTTCTGGACCCAGCAAGGATGGTATTTCCATCTCCTTCACCTCACGCTTCCTTAGTCCACTGCTTAGGCCAGGAGCGGCCACTGTAACAGGAGAGCAGGCTAGAGACCAACCTACCCTTTGCCAAATCGTCTGCATGTCACATCCGGGTGGCCCTACAGCCCTAGGACGGTGCAGTCCCAGTGTCTAACCTGGTCCAAGACTCACACAGTGGGGTCTTGGTGTAGGGTGGCTCTGTAGGAGCCTGAGCAGACCGACACAGTACAGGCGACCAGAGGAGGAGGACAGACTGCCAGACACGTAGAAGTGGGGGGTTCCCCGGCTCCTGCTCCGGAGGGAGACCCAGGGAGATATGACGCCTTCAGCATCCTGGTCTCCAGGCATGTGTGGGAGGGAATGTCCTAACCTTCATCACCTAAGGAAGGAGAAAGCCGTCATTCCCACGGGGTTCTGGGCTGTGATCGTGTTGAAGCATCCCACCCCTGTCGGCCAGTGTTATTATGCAGGTCACCACGCTCATCTACGACCCTGTGCTAATGGCTCCCGCACTCAAGTTCCTTTCGCTGAAGATCCTAACTCACTTCTACGAGGCTATGGAATCACAACACCCTGAACATTAAATATACAGCAGTGGGTGGACCGAGTCATTGCAATGACAGTCCTTTTAATTTGACGGCCAAGATGTACGGGCGGGATGGGGATAATGGTTTCGGAAACAGCCAGATGCGATGTTATCTATGCAGGAAGGAAGACAGTGGCCCGTCTCCGGCAGTGGTAGGAGGCGTGAGTCTGGAATGGGTTTTTAATTTCTTATCTTGGTCCATATCACTTAATGAATATTTATCGAGTACTAGGTATATTATGACTAGGTTCGGGAGAATATTAACATAAACAAAACAAGAGCCCTCCCCTCAAGAAACACTCAATGTAGCTAGGAAGACAGGCATGTAAACAAATAGTTAAAATGTCCTGTGAGAGGGTGTATGAGAGAAACGCAGGCGGGAACTGTGAATTCTGCTTGAGATCAGGGGAGTCTTCATTGGTTCTCTGAACGTGGAGATGTTTGAACTGAGTCTTGTAAGATGAGTGGAGGGAAGAGGACGTGCAAAGGAATGGTTAGAAAGACCAAGGTGTGTCGCCCTGGCCAGGCGGCTTAATTGGTTAAGCATTGTCCTGTACACCAAAAGGTTTCGGGTTCGATCCCTG
>NW_005325601.1:0-1682 GCF_000412655.1 Myotis brandtii | reverse complement strand
AATAACAACTACATCTCCCTACCTCCCTTGTAGCTAGGTATGGACATATGACTAGTTTCTTCCATTTTATGTATATTTTATTTCATATCAATCCAATTCAATATGATTCTTTTCAATCCAGTCCAAAAAATACTCAGCATGTACTCACTGTATTTGAATACCAATTTGGGATTTCTATTTTGGAGAGGCTCACGGTTCAATGAGAAAGAAAGAAATGTGTTTACTATATTTGAAGCTAACATTTATACAGTATGTTAAGATAATGCTAGTGATGATGCCACTAGTTTATCTGCTGTTAAGTGTAAACTGTAAAATCTCAATGACATAGTACAAGTTTATTTCTCACACACGCAAAACCCCAAACTGCTCTTCTTGATTGTTGCACAGCTGTCTAATCCAGGACCCAGGCTCCTTCTGTCTTGTGGCTCTGCTATCTGCAATACATGAATTCAAAACCCCATGCCGTTCAAGGCAGACAGGAAGACAGCATGCAGACTCTCTGGTGAGTAATTGTCATGGCATTAAGCCTAGAAATAATACTCATTACATCTGCTCCCATTTCATTGATTAGAACATTGTCTTCTGAATATATCTACTAGTAAATGTAACAGAGGCCAGGGAAATGCCCAGCTGTGGATTTCGCAATGATGTTTGACTGGAGAGAAGGAAGGCAAGTCCTGTAGAATCTTCCACATCCCACAGTGATACTTAAGAAAATGTGAAGCTTCCCATTTTCCTAGGATGGACCAAGAAGAGGAAGAAATGTGTTTTGAAGCATACATAGCCAGGGTGACTGTAACTTCTGATTTGCCTAGGATTTCCTAGTTTACCCTTGTTTAAATATAATTATAAATAGGACCCTCTTTTGCTCTCAAAGGTGCCCCAGTTGAAATGATAAATTACATTGCCATCTCTAGACACAGTCTTGGCCACATATAGCGATAGCCACTTTGAAGAACCTACCTGTAGGGTATTTAGATTCATGTCAGATCATTCACATATTGATAACTATTTCATCATGTATGTTGTTTAACCTAATTCAAGAATAGTACCTTCTCCCTCCCCACCTATACTCCCTTTCTCTTTCTCCTGCTATTCTCATCACCATTTCCCAGCTGATAAATCAATAACAACAATTTATTTGACCACAGGGGGGAAAAACCCAGTTACTAGCAACCTGATGACCCAGGTACTTTTCCTTTTATTTAAATGTTAGATAAAAAGAGGCAAATTTCAATTAAATAAGCTACTGAAGTATTAAAGCCTTGGGTTACATGGGGGAAGGATCTCTCTTCTCTGAGTAACCTTTTTCCACCTGTAAATATTCAACATGACACCCAAAGCTTTCTTCACCTCCTTTCTATACAGTAAGCATGGCTACTGGAATAAGCTGTAGTATAAGATATTAATTATAATGAATTATAATTATATAAACAAATTATCTAATCATATTTCATTTTCCCCTCAATATAGACTAGCCTGTTCAGAAAAATGAACATATGACATAAAATTACAGATGTGAAAGGGAGCTCCAAAATCCTATTTTCTGGCCCCTCATTTGTCAAATGGAGAAACTGGGACCCAGAGGAATGAAAGCCTTCAGAAAAGTTACAGCAGGGAGCCCAAGCTGTACCTTAAGGCATCTGCTGATCAAACACTACTCTTCCAACTATATCGAAAAG
>NW_005325600.1:0-1682 GCF_000412655.1 Myotis brandtii | reverse complement strand
TCTTACAGTCACCGAGAGCCGCGAGGACAGCAATGAGATGGGAATAATAAGAGTCTTGATGCAAAATCAGCAAAGTGTGGGATCTTCGCCTTTCCTGCCCCCGCCCCCCGCCTGCTCCGCCCGGTGCTGGCTGCGGGCTCAGCACTAATCTCAGTGCTCAGCGGGGTCTGCAGGGGCGCAGAGGAGGGTGCCTCGCTCACACCCTTGCCACCTGCCAAGGGGGGCACGGGGTGGGGTGCAGTGGGGCCAGGTCTGCTGGTTAATGGAGTCCTGTCAAAGCCCATGTGTGATGGGCCACAGAGGGAATGTCGTCTGACCCCAGGCAGTTGCCGTCCACCCCGGGACACCAGGGCAGCTGCAGGGAAGCCCAGGACCCGCCCTTCCTGCTCTCGGGAACTTTGGGTCCAGGTCACAGCCGGCTCTCAGGCTGCCCGGCATTAGGACAGCTGCCGCCGCCTTCCTCTGGGTGAACGATCATAACAGTCATGATGATGCTGATGAGGCTCATCAGGCAGCCTGGTTGTGGATGCCTCCCCAAGCGCACTCCCTCCATCATCTCATCTGAGGGCAGGCAGGTGGCTGAGATGCAGAGACTTCAAGAGGTTTATGGTCACACAGCAAGGCAGCGGCACCACGGCCTCTCCCCTCAGCCCGTCTTGCTTTCTGGGGAGACTGGGGGACCCCAGGCTGAGCCAGGCTGCCCGAGGGAGGTGGGCTGGGCGGCGATGAGCAGCCTGGGCTGTGGAGTCAGGCAGACCTGGTCCCAGCCCCGGCTCTGCCATTCTCTGTGGGCCTTGGGCGAGCTGCTTTACTGCCTTGAGCCTGAGTCACCTCATCTGAGAAGTAGGATGGCCGTCCTTCTCTCCCAGGGCTTCTAGAAGATGCCTGCAGGGTGCCTGGCACTTGGTAAGTGGCATCTGTCTTGGTCTCTTCTGAGAACCCTTCCTCCTCCTCTTCTGACCCCACCTGAGTAACAGCGATCTCCAGTGCACACATGGCTTGTGTTCTGGGCCGAGCACTGTCCGAATCTCTTCACGTGCACTTTCTTAGCAAATTCTCATAGCGTCTTTTAAAAACTTAAAATGAGCACTTAAAGGAAAATGATCACAAGCTCCATGTGTTTTCTTAGGAAGGATTATACAGTGTAATTTCTTACCTAACCAACTGCTATGTTGTAGTGCAGGTTTCCATTGGTGAACACGTTGGTATGTCCAATTAACCTTCAGAATAAATAAGTGCCTATACACAGATACCTGCACGTGGGAGTGCACACATTTGGTTGCATCGGCAGGCATTTTATATCATTAAATCAAATGCTATTTCTAATGGGTGTTCCCTATTTTAATTGAGGGAAAAGGAGAAGTGGGTAATGTTAGGAAATCATACTTGACTTTGAAGTGCAGTCAGAACCATTTGGACAATTCATGGATGTCCTGTGTCTTCTTACGCTGTGCTGATATAGAGATCAGGAACCTTTAGAAGCTTGAGAGCTGTGGCTGTGTTCAGGCAGCCAAATGGTTCACCAAGTTGTCCCTCCAGCCTCCACATCGTTTCCTGCTGCCTAATTGGCACCTGAGAGACCCCCAATGCCATGACCTGGCAGCAGTCTCTCAGCGAAGGGCCTGAAGACATCATAGATACATAGCTTACATCTACACTAATAAAAGAGAAACATGGTAATT
>NW_005325599.1:0-1681 GCF_000412655.1 Myotis brandtii | reverse complement strand
TAAATCTGCTGAACGGATTAAATGGGAAGCACTGAGAAGGAATGGATCATCCTTACTCTTCCATAGGAGGTAAGAATTTTGAATCCTAATGATGGCAGTTTAAACGTTACTGTTCTTAATTATTTCTTTGTGTAACTATAAACATTCAATAAATATGCCTACCTCTTTTGCTACTTAACTGGGCTATTCTTCAATTGAGTAAGATTAAAAAGTTTCAACTGACTGAGTGAGTCACTAATAAAGATTATTCCCCTCTGCCATCCAAAGAAAATTCTAATTCACTATTCATAAATTTTAATTGCCCTATGGCTAGGCTTACCTTCATTACTTGAAAGTTTCCTAGAAGAAAAAAAAATGTTGGGCAGTTTGTATGGAAAGTGGGAATTTCCAGAGCCCTTTCTAAACAATGGAGTAAATATCTAATGATCTGCTAAATAGAGGGAGAGTTTAAGACAGCTTAGCACACAGGACATAAAATGAGCAAGTGATGATATTGAGATAAAAGGAAAATAATTGTTAAAAAAAATTAAGGGTCTAACTGTAGCCAAAAGAAATGAAAGAAGACATGATAACTAAATGTAATGTGGACTCTGGGATGGGATTTTGGAATAAAAAAAAGACATTAGGTAAAAAGTAAGGAAATCTAAATTAAGTAGTTACTAATTGTAATATAATTAAATGTAACATTCTAATGATAGATGTGACTAATAGGATGAACTGAATGTAAGGTATAGGAACTCTCTCTGGGGGCTGGGAATAGAGCTTAGACAAAGACCCCAGGTGGAAAATTCTACCATATCTTATTTGTCTTTATATCCCTAGGCCCAGCACAGTGTATACTAAATGAAAATCCTGTTTAATATTTACTCTCACCCATTTCCTATCCCCCCCTCCACCCACCAACACATAAACATCCCACTCTGTTGATAAAACCCATGCCTCTTGGTTGAGCCTACCCAAGTTTTGATAAGAAAAAGCGTAGAACACAACCTACACCAAAAACTTTGACCACTAGGTATTTTCTCAGAGTTCAAAGAACTGGGATGCTTCCAACTGTCCTTAAAAATTAAAGTTAACTTGGTCTGAGCACGAATGCACAAAAACGTATGCTCCCACCGTGCAATCTGCCAGACTGTGGACTGGGTTAAAAATAAAATGTCATCTCCACATGGTAAGTCCCTTTAATAAACCTATTAAAATCAGGAAGTAATTCATCCTGTGCCTTGTATCTGGCATTAAATCTAGGCCAAGTCTGAAATAGAGAACCTAACAATGTGTATCTCAGGACAAAATAAACCCAGAATGTCAGAGTTGGAAAGGATCTTAGAGACTGTTTAGTCCAGTACCTTTGTTTTATGGATGAGTAAGTTGAAGTCTGGGGAGATTAGCTGGTTTGTCAAAACTCCACCAGCTTATATGTTTGTATGTCACCTTATCCCATAAAAGTATGAGGAAAAACAAAAGTAGACTAAAAAAAGAATATATAGACATTAGGTTGTGTTAGTAAACATGACCTTAACAATTCACCAGTTAAAATTGGCTTTTCGGGGAGAACTATTTATTTATTTATTTATTTATTTAAACTTTTTTTTTTTTTAATATAGAAACATCCATGCTTCTATGTCTCTGGATCTATGTTGTCATAAGTTCTTTTTCTTTTCTTTTTTTTTAAAAAGAAGCA
>NW_005325598.1:0-1681 GCF_000412655.1 Myotis brandtii | reverse complement strand
TGCCAACTCCCAAGGGATGCCTCTCAGCACTGATTCCCTCCTGGTCTCGCCAGCCCTCCAGCTGACCTCGGAGGAGATGGACCCAAGGTCTGTGGGGTTTCAACTGGCCTACGAGACTGGGGAGAGTGATATCTGGGCTCAGATCTTGCCGTGCCTCTACTTACCTGTGTGATCCTGCATACACCGAGCCTTAGTTTCCCCATCTGTAAAGTGAGAGTGATGATGCCTCACCAGGCTGCTGAGCGGATTACATGGAGTGATGTGTGTCATGGGCCTCGCACCGAGTATGGCAGCTAGTAAGTGCTCCACAAACACTAACTCCCTTTCCCCATTACGCTGCACCTATAAAACCGAGGGGACAAGAACGCGCACCCTGGCCTAAAACTATCAGGAGCTTTTACAACCCTTGTCTCTCACCCAGGCTGCAAGTCAAGCAGAAACCCTGTTAATTGATTCAGCAGCCTTGACCTGCTATGCTCTTCCTCCCCGCTTGCCTTTTCTTGGTTATCAAGAAGGTCCTGCAAAGATTGCCATCAGCAAGGCCGTCCAACCTTGTTCTTGAGTGGATCACACCAGTAATTTGCTGTGATGGATAGCGTGCCTCAGACTGCCTGCGTAATTGTGGTGAGCGGGTGGGGCGCTGCAGCCGCTGAGCTGAGGAAATTCAGACTTGCAGGGAACGCGGCTCTGCCCCAGCCACAGTCATTCCAAAATTAGACCTTTCCTCCGCTCCATCATTACATGGGTAAGCAGTCAGAACACTTCCTGCAGGCGAACCACATATCAGAAGTGATTTATAGAAACATCCACATGTGTGTGGATGGGTGGCAGAGGGAGGGAGGGAGGGTGCCTTGGAGTTGGCCCCACACCTCACCGCTCTGACATCTCTGCTGGACCAGCAGTGGCAGCCTCAGCCGCAGCTCCAGCGATATGAGGACTGTTCCTCTACTTCAGGGACAGGGAAGGGCAACAAGCTACTGGGGAAAAGAAATGTGAGGTTCTTTTCGTTCACAGGCTCGCCAGACCATAAAGCCGCCTCTTCTTGCATGTTAACAACTCAGATGCCTGGTCCTGCCCTAATGGTACGAGTCAGTGGGTTTAGCTTGAGGCCTGGGCATCATCCTAGCTTCCTCGGTAAATGGTTCTCAAAATATGTTCTGGGGAGCTTTTAAGTTCCCGGACGCCCAGGACTCATCCAAGACCAGTGAAATCAGAGCCACTTGGATATAGGACCCAGGCAGAGGGGGCCTTTTAAAGAGCTCCAGGTGATGCTGATGGACAGTCAAGTGATGGACAGTCAAATTTGAGACCCATGCCTACATAATTTGTAAACCAGGCAAGTTTGGGCAATATTGGTTCAGGGCAAAAGCCTAATTAGACGCACCAAGGGCCTTATTTATTTGTCTTCAGCAAACTGGAATTCAGAGCCTTGGTGTAGGCAGATAAAATCATGTTATGGGAGCTGTTCCGAATCCTGACTGATCATTAGAATCACCTAGTTTATGTATTTTTCTAATACAATTTCCCAGACCTCAACTCAAATTAACCGAACCGTATCTATATAATTTTTAAGGTCCTTTAAAGGTCATCTGGATGCTCTTCAGGATCTGGGGACCAGTGACTTCAGAGAATTTTTAAAAGGTTGAGTTTTTTAAATTTATTTACTAGAGGCCTGATGCAC
>NW_005325597.1:0-1681 GCF_000412655.1 Myotis brandtii | reverse complement strand
ATATCAACTTAATTGGAGAGAAAGAAGAGTTGAGTGGGAGTCTCATTGCTCACTTGATATTCCTGTGGCTTTAATCTCCAGGTTACTGTAAAGCTCCAGAACCATTTCTGTTTGCCAAGCCTACAACCATAACTGATGAATCGGAGTTTCCAATTGGGACATCTTTGAGCTACAAATGCGCCCCTGGGTATTTTGAGAATATGTTCTCTATCACCTGCTTAGAAAATTTGGTTTGGTCAAATGTGGAAGATGTCTGTAGACGTGAGTAACCCTATCCTGGGAACTATGTTCTGTATGTCAAACCATCTATGGGATCTGATTTAATTTGTTTTTATTTTGAAAGTGAGATATCTAAGATATTTAAATGGAGGGTAGACTTGTAAGTCATCCCTTTTTATTGTCTGGCTTTCTGCAGCTTGACCAGATATTCATTTCCTAGGAAAGACTCACACTAAAGGAATTGTAGGGAAACTTTCCATTCACTGGAGGTACCTTCAATGGTATGAATGAATGAAAAAGGAACACCAAAGAAAATTATGTGGGTCCCAGTGAACTGTGCTTAGCTAAGATGGAGGAAAGTCTCAAATTATGAAGCCTTTGATTTAGGTTGGTGGGATGAGAAAACCATTCTTTAGCCATGAATGATTTTTTATTGAGAGATGCAAGGTAGTCCTTTAAAAGAGGTGCCCTGTAGCTACTTGATTCTAAGGTCATATGGTGAGTATCCTCAAAGTGACAATTCTGTGGGGAAAATCACATATATATAGGCTAAGCGTGCTACACCCCAGTCTGAATCTTAAATCAAATGTAAATTTAACTCTACACCTAGTCCCAAATTCTGCTGCTTTCTCCTAGGAAAATCATGTGGATCTCCACCAAAACCTTTCAATGGCATGGTGCAAATAAACACGGATACTTACTTTGGATCAACAGTTAATTATTCGTGTAATGAAGGGTGAGTTGGGAGCACTCTCTTTGGAATTTGTGTTCCAGAACAGCAGTGTCAATCTCTGCCCCAATCTCAGGCAAACTAGACGACTGCCCCCTGTACTTTAAAAAGTAAGCAATAGGAGTTCTGGACAGAGATAGCAGCTTGAACATGGGCACATGACCAAAGGAATCTTAAAAAAGAGATGAATCTCTATCTACATGATGAACCAGGGAGGGCACCATGCTCTTGCTGAAGGTAGTCCACGTGAAATCTGGTAAGATAGCCACTGGATAAAAAGGACCAGCCTGCCAAATCAATAGAAGGATAAAGTCTAGTTGAACCATGCAGACATCCTTAACTGAGGTCGGTGAGTACTGTAGCTGAGTTGGAGGACCCTAAAAAGGGGGGTGGGAAGGTAAATCATATATAATATCAGTTCTGGGAAACATAAACATTCAAATGCACACAGTGTAGGGACACTAATGGAATTTTTGCTCTTGAATTTTCTTTGGGCAAGTAACTGAGCTAGAAGCCGTTGCCTCAACTTAGAGCAATTAAAGAAAGTATATTAATTTTTAGTTGCCACAATAAATTTAGAGGAAATAAGGTATCTAAATATATCACATCTTTCTGCATAAACTGCCCTTGGTGATCAGTCCCATCCTGTCCTACTCAAGTAGAATCTAGGTATTGTACCTATGACCCAGCAATTTTAAACCAGGATAAATCCACATTCACCCCTGCTCACTT
>NW_005325596.1:0-1681 GCF_000412655.1 Myotis brandtii | reverse complement strand
AAGACCAGACGCAAGGAAAGAAACCTACGATATTAAAAACAAAGGATAAAGACATTTTCCATAAAGATACCTGACTAAGGATTTCACTAAAGCTTATTGAGTAAGAATGAAAATTAGCTAACCCCTGGGCCTCTTTAATACCTGTGATTATATCTATAATCAAGATGTTGTCTCTAGTAAATTATATGTGGTTCTCCCTGTGAACTGTGCATTGCCTCATTTTTAATTAATGCTTTTATTGGTCCCTGAGAGTACCGGGTAAAACAATTACTTCATACATTGTTAAAGATAAATCAGAATTATGTTGACCACGATTTATAAAATTAGATGCCTCTGTTGGAAAGAACACCATTTCTCACAAGACCTAGTTCAATGCCTGTTATACAAACCAAGTAGCTGATAAGACCCCATTTCATTCTTGATTGTATCATGGGTGGATGATAAATTAGTAAGTCATGAACACATTTAGGATATTGTATCCACATGGGTTAATCCTGCCTGCATACATGGCTACTGCTTCCCTAAATAGGTGACAAATGGGCCCCCTAAACATGCCCACTCTTTTAAAGTAAATGGGGGATTTTAACCAATGAATGATGAACCAACCAATCCTTTTGCTGCTTTTCTTTATTCTGACCTGCACCAATTCACCTGTGTCTATTAGTACAGATGGTCCTAAAACTCAAACTAGAAATGGCCACTAAACATAAGCCCAAAGTGACTTCCTTTTGTGTTTCATGAATGTCTTTTAAAGAGGACCAAACACCATTCTTCTCATCAAATTTATGTTCAGTCAGAGAGCTCCTCTAATCATTTTGAGCCAGAAAACTTATTTTTTGTGTTAAAAATAAATTTTCCTGAAGTCTTTGTGTATTTGTTTTCTGCTGCGGCTGTAATAAATTACCATAGCCTTAGTAGTTTAAAACATTCATTCTTTTACATATTTCTTGTGTTCAGAAGCCTGAAATCACTCCTACTGGGATAAATAAAGATTTCAGGAGGTCTGGTTGCTTCCGCAGGCTCTCAGGAGGGAATCTGTTTCCTTGCTGTTTTCAGCTGCTACATACATATCCTGTAGCTTGTGTATTCTTCCTACATCTTGAAAGAATACAACTCCAATCTCTGCTTTGGAAACCACATCACGTTCTCTGTCTCTGACTCCTTCTGTGGCCCTCTTTCTTATAAGGCTTATAAGGATGTCTGTAATTTCTTCAGGCCCATCTGGATGAGTCAGGATAAACTCATCCTAGCAAGATCCTTTTCTTAACTACATTTTCAAAGTCTCTTTTTCCACATGAATTAAGATTAATAGGTTCTGGAGATGAAGATATGGGCATATTTGGGGGGGGGCATTATTCAGTTACCCATACACTAGATTCCCAGATACTGTTCATCAAAGTTTGCCTTCAGTTTCACCTTTACCTTTGATATCCCTTCTTAGGTGTATAGCTTTAGTATTAATACAGATATTATGGCTCTAACTCCTATTTATGAGCTGCTTGGGAGAAAAATAGTCATCTTAAAGATCCAAAGTATAGTATAAACGACATTCACACAAATAACAATGTTTTTATAGTTTCATCTGTGATTATGCCTTAATTATAAGAGGCAAATTTTAAAAAAAATCTTATGGCAGCCAGGCCAGTGTGGCTCCGTGGTTGAGCACTGACCTATGAACCAG
>NW_005325595.1:0-1681 GCF_000412655.1 Myotis brandtii | reverse complement strand
CAAGCAAGTACAGTCAAAATATTCAAGAATATATAGCTATGAATTGAAATGGAAGTCTTTAATGAATAATACATATAGGAAAAGGCAAAATTTACTCTACTTACCTATAACCATATTTCACTATTCTTTCATTATGCCTTTTCTGATGCCATTTGAAACTTCTCAGTGTAGACTGCCTATTGACTGCAAGTGAACTTAAGTTATTATATTTAGAACAATTTCTTAAATATTTTATGAGCAGTTTTTAGGGCCATATCAATGATAGTTAAGTTGATTTAAATGTTTTGCCAATAATAAAGCTAAGGTATGAGTGTTCATGTAGTGTATTTATATTGTGTTTTCTTTATTTAAGTAATAAACGACAGATGAGTAGGTAACGTAGTTTTAAAACCCCAAATGGCTTTTATCCACACCCCATTTTTTACTGTTGACAGAATTATGAATCTGCATTAAAAATTTTAACAATTCCCCCTTAGCTGGATATTAAGCAAGAAAATTATAATTTTTAGCAAAGTAAACATATATAGTATGATAATAATTGATATTTTGTGTTATTTACTATAGCTTCCATTTACATACTCATTTTTAATTAATATGATCATTCTTCTTCATAATTGCTCTTATTACCTCATTTATAATTACTTCCATTCAGTACTATTTGACATGTTGATTAATGGCTCATTTTAATATTTTATTGATGTTTAATTGATGGACAATTATCTGTACACACTTAAACTGTACAATTTGATGAATTTTGATATATTCATCAATGCTTGATATGAACATTGCAATTAAATTAATGAATATGTCCACCAACATAATCCATACAGACCACTCCGACCTCTGATCCCCACAACTATTGAGTTTTTTTCTGTCATTATAGATTAGTTTGCATTTTACAGAATTATATATAAGAAGACTCTTACATTATATACTCATTTTGCCTGTTTTTTTTTGGTATATTAATCATTTATTCCTTTTTATTCCTAAGTAGTATCTCATTTTATGGACATACCTCAATTTGTTTATCTATTTATTTCTTGATTAATATTTGGGTTGTTTCCACTTTGAGGCTATTGAAAACCAATCTATGAAAATGCATGCATAATTTTTTATGTGAACATAAATACCAAGGAGTGGGATGATTAGAATTTATAAAAGCTTAAATCAGGAAGAATTAGTAAAGGCTATATTATAAAAGGTAGTAGTCCAAACTTCTTACCATTTTAATAAACTGTCATTTTTAATGAATGGAAATTTGCCCCAGTTTATTAAGTACATGCCAAATAATTGCTCATAATCTCATATAGTCTTTTACAAATAGAACATTAAAATGTTATATTCATTTGTTTCTTAAAGGATTCTATTGTATCATTTGGGTACAGTTTCCTAAATTATAAAGGTAAAAAGTATCTAAGATTCTTGTACTTATGTAATTGAATAGATATTTACAACTCTTTCTTTATTACTTTAAACCATGTGATACATAGAACTTTTTATATGCTAAAATTATGTATTTTGAAAATAGTTATGCAAGTCTAAGGAGTTCATCCTTTGAATATTACTTAACTATACACACAGATATATTTTATAAATACTGGACTATAAAAGTATTAACTCATATTCTTTCATATTTGGGGCTTTTAAAATATGAGTACACTCATACTTCAAAGGTAGTATG
>NW_005325594.1:0-1681 GCF_000412655.1 Myotis brandtii | reverse complement strand
TGTTAGAGACTGTGTGCCCTGAACCTGTGGAGTGTATGCTGGCTCCCAGTGGCTAGCATCAGAATTGGATTGGGTAAAAACAAAGGCTTCCTTTTTTTAGGCCCAGATAAAACTTTAAAAATTTTATTTTCATTATAGTATCTATAAATAAAGGAATAAAAATTGATGCTATATTCTCATAGTTTATATGCCCAGTGGATCTACCAGCTACACCTGTCTACTTGTTTTATGAGGCTGTTTCTCTGAACCTGCAGAGTTGCTTAGCTGCTACTGCCTGCTTATGGCTTTAACTGGATATTCCTCAGAGGCGTGCTTGGAGGAACTGATTTCCTCAGCCCTTTGGGTAGCCTGGCCGGGCCTGGAGTGGCTGCCCACACCTGGTTTGGGGATCTTTAGAGAGTGGTGTGGGCAGGGGTAGAGAGCCCGACATCATCCCATGGTATCCACAGGCCAGAGAATGAACGAGAAAAAGCTGGGACTACCTGCAGTGCTAGAAAAGGAAAGCAAGGTGACCCAGCCCCTGGAAATCCACCTCAGCTGCCTGCTGTCCATTTGCTGGACAAGAGGTAGAGCGGCAAGCAGTCTGTGTTGGAAAGGTTTCAGGAGCAGGACGCCACAGCCCGCTGCAGCCAGGGAGTGGTGGAGGAGGGCGTCGGGGGCTGTGGGAGGCCAGGTGGGCCAGACCCCACGCTCTGTCTTCCTGTTCAGCACGCTCCTGCTGTTTCTGACTGGGGGGCTTTCAGCAGAGCCACTGCCCTCGAAGTGTCTGCTCTCAGGCACTCAAGATAAATGAAGGAGAGCTTCCACGAAACGGAATCGGGGTCAAAGGCCAATTGGGTTCAAAATCCATTTGCTCTCGTTATAAGAACTCCACCAGGAAAGAAAAGGAAGAGCCATTAGACTCTTTAAACCTAATTTCAACTGTTATAAATGTTTGAAAGCTTTGCAAAATGGTTTTCAATTTTTTATCACCCACTTGGGTGAATATGTTTTCTCCTTGATGGTGACTATGAAGAGCAAGAAAAGGGATGTGGGGCCATGGAACAGCTGAGAGAACAAGCTCACATTTCTCAATCAGGTTCTAGAAGAGGTTTTGTTGGAAAGTGTCATGGAAAGTCAATAGTAAACATTTCCCCCGATAGGGCCTATCTTATTTTTCTGAACATGATTATATGGTGTAATATGGAGGAAATGTAATTTTAAAAATCAAGTCCTGTATAGTTGTTTCCAGTTCCTTCTGTTTGCTCCACAGTGCTGTGTACATGTTGTCATTTACTGAGGGCTGTGACAGGGAAAGCCTGGGGCCCCTGCAGGTAGCGGGAGGCCAAGCATCTTTCTCTGTATTTTTGGCCATTCGGTTTCTTTCTCTGTATGCTGCCTGCCCGCATTTCCCCTGGGTTTCCCTAGCTCCTAAATGACTGCACTCTCACACCTTCCCCGGACAGGCCAACCCAGGGGCTTTCCTAGACTGGCCTTTCCCTAGTAGAAATATGGTGCCAGCTGTTAGAGCAATTTTCCACCCTTGCTAGCTAAGTAATTAAATAAGAGGAAACAATAAAGAAATGAAGGTGAGGAGCTTTGCCCAGGTCTCCAGGGAGCCCTTTAGAGCCTGCTCAGGTGCTGCTGATCATGACCCAGACCCACCACTTTCTCTGAGGTTCGGCCTGGGGTTGACTGGCGC
>NW_005325593.1:0-1681 GCF_000412655.1 Myotis brandtii | reverse complement strand
TGGTGACATGGGAGTGCTCCTCAAAGATCCCAAATAAGATGCAGAAGTTGAGAGAGAGAGAGCATGAGAGAGATCATGGGTGAGTAAGAGAGAGAGAGCCAGCTGCCCTGCAGGGGCCCTTAGGAACACAAGAAGACAGAGAGCAGATCACATCTTGATTGAATCACATCTTGATGTTGATGGCAGCACAGAAACAGAGCACATGAGTGCCATGTCAAATGAGTTACATCTCAAAGATTACAACACAGCACTGAGACAGAGCAAACATCAGTAGCAGATGTATTTTCCCAAACCTAGCAAGAAACTGTTGAGAGCAGATTCTGAATTTGAAAAGGACATGAAATACTCAGAAATCCCCACAACAATGAAGTTTATTGGAAATAATTGAGCTCTATCCTTTAGGCAGAGTAGAGTCTTAAGACAGATATTTCATCCAGTTATAAGAAAAACAGTTATATTTTTTCACACCATCATTTATGATTGGGAAAAAAAAACAGTGAAAATTTTAAAAGAAGTTTCTGAAGAAAAACCACCAGTGTTAGGACTTGACATTTCTCCATACCTTCACTAGCATCTTACTCTCTGTTCATGCTTGTTGTTCAGAATTTCTCCTGTTCTATCTCTAGCTCTTTTTTTAGTTTGAATAATTTTCCCCAACTTAAAAAAAGAAGAAGAAGAAGCAGGGAGGACAGATATTTTATCAATTTCATCATTTGTCTCCAGTACAGAATTTTCTATTTTAGAGTGTGCAGTTGCAATATGTATGGCTTCTGGCCTGTGGTACATGCTCAAAAATTACTTATTAAAATGAAATAAATAAATACACTAGATGATTAAAGCTCAGATGAGAAACCTGTATTTTGTGAGAAATGTAGACTTATGACAAGATAGTACCTTTACCCTTTCCTTCTCATTAATGCACTGTGAATAATTTCTGTGGCTATACTTAATTAGTGGTAGTTACTAGGACTCAACTTAGAAATTATAAGAGACTTACCACTTGTCAACACAAAGGACTTGCAGATATTATCCTTTTCTTAGAATTATATTTTAAATGTTACAATTTATTCTTTTCTCTTTTGGATGTCCCTCTCATTCTGTCTTTGTAGCTTAGCATCACTAAGAGGACTGGGAAAGGGATCAGAGATGTATTCATTAAACAAAATAATAAGAGGACAAGTTCTAAACTAACTTAAGGTAACAGCTTAGTGTTTCAAATAAACATTGTTGTTTGCTGCCCCTTGCTGGTAAGATAATGAAATTGCTAAGTTACTTTTTAAAAGTATAGTTCTTGGCACTGAAATCCTATTTTACAGGAAATAGTTCCTTCACCACAAATGGTATATAAGTTACACAAGTGAATTGTCTCAAATACTGAATATCATATGGGAAGAATCACTTAACTGAAGGCAGTTGTTTTCTGGCCTTCAATTTGGAGAATTGAAAGAAAGTTAAGTAGAAAAAAATAATAAAAACAAACTCCACATGGATAAGGTGCTCCCCCTTGCTTGAACACTTGAAAGTTATCATTGGCACAAATACTATCAGTTGATTTCCTTGAAGTGAAAAGCTTCTTTCATTCATTTTTGAGAAAACATCTGCAAAATGCCCACATCTAAATGACCAGGACTTGTCTTCCAGCCTGTAGTTACAGGGACTTCTCTTCCCAGCTCTGGAACCC
>NW_005325592.1:0-1681 GCF_000412655.1 Myotis brandtii | reverse complement strand
TGTGGGTAAACAGATTATCCATAGATCTGTGAGAGAAGCAGGGAAGTGTATCTCCAGCACCTGACCGAACCTGCTTCACATCCGTCTGTGTGTAATGAAACCCCATGGCATTGAACGGGAGCTTACAAGCATCTAAGAATATTCAGTTATTTGAATGAATGGCATTCTCATTTCCAACAATGTGCATAGTAGTATGAAAGGTAGTGTTCAAAGACTGCAGTTAAGTGGATACTTTGCCCTTAGAGATCGCCACAAACTGTTACACTATTGGGAAGTTGGAGTGAGTTTGCCTGCCTTTTAGAAATAGAGTAGAATCTTGTTCTAGCTTTGGTATTAAATGTCAAGGCTTTTCTCATTACTAGTTTTCTAAATGGAAGAGATAAAGAAGACAACAATTTATAAACAGTGACACAAATACCATCCTATGCAGAAAGATACTACTGAATACCTGCTATGTGCCAGGCATTGTGTTAAAACAAAGAAAAGGATATGAAAAGACTGTATAAAAGGTATAGTACTTGTTCCCAGGGAATTCATAGCCTTGTGGAGGAGAGAGTTAAAGAGAATGATTGGAAAGAAGCCAACATTTACAGTGTAGTATGGAAAATACTACCATGATGATATAACAAAATATAACCATAACATAGAATGCTACTTATATAATCTGAGGGATAAAGAGGAGGGTGTCTAAGACATTTGTGGGGAGAACAGGACAGGATATCAAGGTCATTATCCTGAGTCTTCAAGAATAAATAGCAGTTGGCCAGGTGTTAGAGGAAAATGGGGATGAGAAGGGCAGCGATGAAAAGTGATTTGAAACTGAGAGAATAACACTGTAAAAGAACTTGGGACAAATTAGTAGCCCAAGATACCTTCAGGAGGTTGTAATTACCTAGCTGTATAGCCACAACATGGAGGATAATCTATATTGGAAACCACTTGGAAATATAGTATTTTTTTACTGAATTATTCTTTTAGAGTAAGGGTAAAAATATATTAGTACTACTGAAATGAATTATACCTAATAAGTAATATTTTGACAATTATTATATCTGGAATATTTGAGTCCTTGATGTAAAATTGCATTGTCTTCTGAGTAGACTTTAAACTGACAATTATCCCATTTTTAGACCAATTTTTACCACCACGTAATTTTTGCTTTTCTGTACCAATTTTTTTTCACCTGAAAAATGTGAAAAATGTGTACATTTCTAACTTCTTAGAGATGTTGTAAAGAAAAAAAGATATAATAGATGTGAATGTATTTAATTGTATTTTATCAGAGTCATTTTTGTAATTTACAACACCTTATGTAAAAGCACTGGGCAAATGTGAGTTAGTGTCAGTATTTAATAGGAGACTCTGCTCTTGGATGGATACAGAGGTGAAAAGTTAGAAAGAACATAATGTAAATTAACTTATGTTTGCTTAAATTAATACCTAATAAAAATAAATGCAAGCATAGAGGTAGGCAAGTTTGCTATCAAGGTGACTAAAAACAAACATAGAAGCTAAATATCAGCATGAATGAGGCCTTCTAGAAGAAGACAGATTTCAGCATTTTCTCAAATAGCAGAAGGGATCTATTCTAGACTCAAAAAGAGAACTGAGGAACAAATATGTATAAATAGTATGAAAGGACATATTTAATGTATTTTTAATATTGTAAATGTATTTTTTT
>NW_005325591.1:0-1681 GCF_000412655.1 Myotis brandtii | reverse complement strand
CAACGCTCTATCCACTGAGCCAAACCGGCTAGGACTGTCACTTGCCTTTTTACCTTGCATTTTTTAAACACCATTGGGATATTTAAAGTGTTTATGTGGTTTAATCTGGCCCCGGGGAAGATTCCTAAGACATTGTATCCTAGCCAGGTCTTTGAGGTTAGAAAGACAGAAAGGGGGAGTTTAAGGCTGATGTTTGGCTCTGGGCTGTGGCCCTGATTCCTGTCCACTGTGTCACATTCAGTGCAGGCGAGGTCTGACTCCTGTGTCTGCGCAGACGAGAAGTTTGAGGGGTGTTCTGTGTGGGTTTCTGGCCCGATTCCAGCTAGGTGAGGGGAGCAGCCTGTTGTCTGACGGGACTGATTAGTACAAGGTGTTTCAGACGTTTGCCTTGAGATTCTTAGGAAAGAATCACTCAAGTTGAGTGATTTATATCATTTGGCAGAAACGAAAGCTCAGGGGTGTCCTCCCGACGGGTCCTGTGGCTCCTTACAGAACCTTTATTCTTTTCTCCTGTCAGAAAATTCTGGAACCTCATTGGTCTTTCAGGTTTATTCTTGTCAGATTTTGGTTATAAATATCCCTTGGAAGCGGTTTGTTCCACGCAGTCATTACAGTGTTTTGCTTGTTAACATGCTACGTCCGACTCTGGTTCAGTGTCTATGTATCTACCTCCCCCGTTTTTACCCGTGCAGATGCCATTGTTCCATATGTCTTTGCCGGTCCTTTCCCTGTTTGCTTCTTTGTGAAGCCACCTTCCTCTTAGTCAGGGGTTTCCTTTATGGTTCTGTCTCGGCCTCAGGGTCTGTTGTTAGACGAACTGCCCTCGGATCCCTTGGACCCTTGTCCGCAGCCTCCATCCAGGCAGGCTGGGCCGAGCCTGACCTGTTCCTGGCACATCCCGCGGTCACTCTGTGTGTTCAGTGAGAAGTGTGGACATTGTCACCGTTGCTCACCTGCAGCTTTGTTGGCTGGATTACATACACCAGCGCTTGGTCCACGGAAGCCAAGAGCTTGCCCACCGGCCACCTGGGCTTGGGCCACCGGGGCAGGCTCGACGCCGAGGATGGCGGGGAGCAACAGGGGGAGTGTGAGCATCTCCAACCCCCAGAGTCCTCCCCCACCATAGCCACACTCCTGACCGAGGGGGTGCTGGGGCCCCCCAGGTCATGCTGACCAAACGCTTGGAACCCTGTCACTCATGGGAAGTCGGGTTTTGATCATCACACGCATCTTTAAGACATGTAGCCCGTGGTGTAGCAGTGGCAGGACATAGTTTAAATGGTCTTTATTAATGAAATCTCTGGATTTCCTAACGTGGTTCTAAGTCTGTTCAATATTTGCAGTGGGTCTTGTGGCTTTTGCATCAGTGATGTCTTCCCCAGCTAACTCCGTCCTTGGGAAGTTGCCAGCCCCAGCGGCGGCTGGGATCTGAGCTTTCCTGCCCTCGTCATTCAGGCCTTTGTGGGCCTGGTCTCTCGGAGGCTCCGAGCCTCGCAGGCAGTGTTAGTGAGTGGATGGTCATGGGGGACATACAGCACCCTGACCCCCTACCTGCCAGAAGCGCCCCTGCCCAACCCTCACACACAAAGTGCCACCAAGGGGCATTCCAGGATTTTAACCTCTGGCCCTCCGGCCGTCTCTTTGAGCTCTCAACCTGGGTGACTGTCACCTGGGGTTCTCC
>NW_005325590.1:0-1681 GCF_000412655.1 Myotis brandtii | reverse complement strand
GGCCTCTAGTGGTGGGTAAAAGAAAAAGAATGATTTAGATGAATGTGTCAGAAAGTGTGAGCTTTGGGTTCATATTGACCTGATCCAGACTTATGAGCCGAGGTGAAATATGACCAGAAACCAGTTTGGAAAGAAAGGCACCCAGAGACATCCCATTGAAGCCTTTCTCGGAAACCGCTGCCCCCTGTTGACTGCAGGTCGGCCGGGCTTGCACAGGTGCGGAGGCCCAGGTGTCAAGGTCTTTGGGTTCTTTGATGAGCATCCACATCTCAGCTTCGGGTGAGGATTAAGGTCACATCGACAACTGGGTGATCAATAACTGTCTCCATGTCTTCACTGCCTGGCACCGTCTTTGCACCCGTCTCCCAAACTCTGTAAGAAGTGGAACCAATCCAGAATCGGAGTCAACAGAGGTCTCTCGGCCGAGAGCAAAGCTGTGGTACCAGCTTCCTAAATGCATTGCACCTAGAGAGTGCGGGATCGATGCGCAAGCCACGAAGGGGAAGACACCGTCGGGAGGACACTGAATGAGAGGACAGGAGACTTCCACCTCCGTCCCGCTCTCCTGGGTGATTTGAGCCAATGAGGGATGAGAACACCTCGTCTGCATCCTCCCCGGTTCGAGCTGGCTGGTGCAGAGCGCCCATCGGTGCACTTGTGAACATGTAAGCATCCCTGAAAGTCTTTGCAATCAAACGTTTCCTCGCCACCCCCCTTTGTCATACATATTCCGAGTGTTTCGGGAAAAGGTGTGATTTAATATAAAGCGAATCGATTGACCCTGGAGCCACCCACTTGGTTCTTGGTGGTTAGAGAATAAATGTCCCACGGAGATGGCGACTTCCGGTCAGTGAGCTCACCCTTCTCCCTCGGGCGACGTGGGCTGACGTGCCCTGTGCCTCTCAGGGAGTGACGACGCGCCATAAGGACGAGCCACGTGATCACACTTTCTCTGTGGCTCTGAGAAAACACTCAGAACCCCCCGGCTGCCAGCTGTGGTTCAAAATCACTGCAGCCCGACTTCCTGCCAAGCACGAAGATTTACACAAAAAATATCACCCCGGCTTCTGTGCAGAGGTTTCCCATGTAAAGGACTTCCTCCGAATTTACACTTTCTTGCTCACATTTTTTAGAATAAAGCTAGAAAACGGGTCATTATATTGCTGGGAAGCGATGCCTATTGTCTCTTATATTTCAGTTTTCCTACCACTGACTACGAATGCTAGTCGGTGCTTTCATGACATGCCCGGGCGTGAACGTCTCCTTGTTTGTACATGTGCATAGGTTTAATAGTAACGTTACACTTCAGGGGGAAAGTCAAAGGAGATTAATAGAGCATAAAATTTCTAATAACAACAGGATATTAGAAGAAAATAAGAGAATAATTACTTGAGCACACCAACGATATGGTTCAGATTTATTATGTTGCATTTGTTGAATCCATAATTTATATCTTTAATAAACTTCAGCATTTTCTGCAAAGCGCATCCCAGTGTTCTTTATTATCTGCATAACAGGAAGACTCATCGTGCGATATAATTATGTTGTATAAACAAACTTCTCATCACTGTTCAGACGTTATTTATGAACGTGTAACGCTAAGGAAACCTCAACGAGGTTAAACCCTGCAGAGTGCATGGTTTAATCCCATTTAATCCTCTGGTTCCCAGGCTGCTGCCTC
>NW_005325589.1:0-1681 GCF_000412655.1 Myotis brandtii | reverse complement strand
AGAGAGAGAGAGAGAGAGAGAGAGAGAATACTTTATTATGTATAACTTCACTCCACCCAAATTGCCACAAAACAGCTGATCGTGATGTCAACCAGAACTGGCTGCAGGTGATGACCTTCCTTTCCAGTTGTCTACATAGCCTGCCCAGTGCCAAAGAGGAGAAGCCCATAATCAAGGTGTTTGACAACAGCATACCATCCTCAGGACTACGGGGGGACAAAGGGCATTGCCAGGGCTTGAGAGAAGGTAAAAATGTGTGACTAAGGTAAGCCTGGGTAAATGATGCTATTTGTGCCTTTCTCTGTGACCCACACCCCCACTTACCAAACCTCTTTATGATGCCAGGAATGCTGAGTCAGCCAGGTGCTGTGCTGTGAGCACTGCTCTCTAGAACCTCTCAAAAGCGTGCATTCCCAGCTCAGAATTCAGAACATGACTTTCCTTCCAGGCACTTTCACCCTAGTACATCAAGTGAAGTTTAATAGCTTTCAAACTTAAAGGAAAGTTCTCAAAGTCTACAGCATCATGTCCCCGGAAGGCTCTTTGGCAAAGTTGCTCACCTCTTCCCCAGCAACTTTTAAAATAGGGGCAGGAAATACATCCAGAGCAGTCAGGAGCAGGATCTCTACCTCACATCTACTTTATCAAAAGGAGCCACTCAAGTCTTCTTCCCCAAACAAAAAGGATTTTCCCCACAGTGTCCTAATCCCCCTACCCTCCAGGAACTTTTTCAACAGCGTCTCTTGCTAGTACTTTTATTTTTTTCAAGTTCCACAGCTCCAGGCATTCTATTATACAATGAAGTTGTAGATATTTAGCTGTCTATTTGATCACATATATTACAATGCATGCACTAAACTAACAGCAGAAATTAAAACTTTGCCACTCAGTGTCAACAGTGCACAGCCAACAACTCTTAAGATACTTGTTTTGGAAATATTGAGAAAACAAACATGAATGTTCTGCTTCCTTTAGAAAGTTAAACTAATGCATTTCTAAATTTTCTCCCAACCAGTAATCTCAGCGAACATCAGGTCTATACCCATCCTGCTCATCCTCATCAAGACCTTGAGTCCTCTCGACAATATCCTTGACAGGGGTCTCTCCTTCGAGAGCCTGGACTCTAAGCAGCTATGTTCAAGAGCTTCCCAAGTCTTCACTTTTGGGTTTGCCTAAAATAAATCTAAGCTCGCTTCCAGATCACGGCCTTTTGAATATTGTCAGACAGATACCAGGTTCTTCGTCAGCTTTCCATCTCCAGGTTGAATATCTATCTGATTGTTTCAACTCGTCACCTTATTGTATGGCTTTAAGTTACTTCATGACTCCCTCGTGCTCTTTACCAGACACGCTCAGGGGAGCACCAACATTCTCAGTTGCAGGAGCCATGCTTCCAGGTGTTCCACATAGTTCATCACCACCATCATTTTAGTGGTAACTATACTAAGTGGGTATTTAATGTGCATCACCATGCGCGAGCGCTGCTCTGAGTGATTTGCATGCCCTGACTCTCACCACCTCAATGATCCTGATGCAGGTGTGCTCCTGCGGCTGATATTGGGACAGAGTTTGGGGCAGGGAGGGAGTGTAAAAGTGAGATGTTTTAGGGATCAACACCTGGAAAAGGACAGGAAAATCTTTAAAAGGAAACACAATTGCAAGGAGGGAGAAATAAAATTGT
>NW_005325588.1:0-1680 GCF_000412655.1 Myotis brandtii | reverse complement strand
TTTTTAATGCACCATTTTCAAATCATGTTTATTCCACTCATCACCAAATGTTTTTTGCTGCCCCATTCTGCATGATGGGTTTGTTTCTAGGTGATTCTTACATTAAAAGTATAACCTGATGGGGTCCAAGCCTTATATGAAGGGTCTCTTTTTAGATTTCTCCACGTTGGTGGGAGCCCTACGTTTATTTCTTACGCCTTGTCCCCACCAAGCTGTCAAAAGAGAAGCTTCAGGCTGTCTGCATTCATCTGAAACCTTCTGGCCATAAAACACCTCCATGTTGGCTTGCTTCCTTGAATTCTCATTTTTGCAGAGTTTTTAGCTTTGAAGATGCCTCATTGTCTTTAGTTGTTTTCAGGGGGTTGTAATTTAGGGTATGAAATCCACCATTCTGCTAGAAACAGAAGTCAGCCTATAAAATGTTTAGGTTATGATGAGCCTAAAAGTCAGCAGTACTCTATTGGACGGCTCTCTCAGATCCAGCCCAGCTTCTCGGAGCCTCCCTTCTCCGTCTGAGAAACCTGCATTTAACCCATCCCAGCAGCTCTGAGCTCTCTCAAAACGTCAGACACCTGGCTCCTGTGTGTGGTTTTCATTAATGGCTCAGTCCATTTATATTTAATTACCCCAGAGGGATAACGTCAAGCTTATTTATATCCTGGGCCAGAAATCAACAATTCATCTCTTTAGCATTTAGCGCTCCGCGTGCTTTTCCTGCGACCCTCCGGCTTCATGGGACTGGGGAACGCTGTAATTCTCATTAGAGCGTAGGTACCGGCTTATTTCAAGTATAAATCTTACTGCGACCACAGTGGCTGAGGAAACACAAAAACAATGAGTTTTCACCCTGCATATTATCACCCAGCTCTTCTCCGTGTGGCCACCTCATCTGAAAGGAAATGACATAAACATCGGTAATCGATGCATTCTTCATCCTGACTCTCAGTAAATCAGCGGCGTTTCTTTAAGCAGATACTTCTGGGGAATTGGTTCCATAACTCATTCTATAATAAAACACTTAATAAGTTTAAAATCAACGTGTCTGCCCATGAAATAGTCCGGAAGAATACTGGATCATGTTGAGTGAGTAACCCAGTTTACAGAAACTGAGCATTACCTGACATTGACTAGACCTTTGAGTTTTGCCATGATGAGAAAACAAAACCTCTCAATAGCTTATTTGGGAGGTGACAGGGATTTAGTCATTCACTCAACACCTGTTTAATGAGTGGCCACTATGTCAGGGCACCGAGGTCCAGCATTAGAGATTCAGAAACCCAGACACAGAATCTGTGTTCATGGAGCTCACAGCCTAGAAAGGGAGTAAATAAATCACTGTGTGATTCTCTTTGGGGTAAGTACTGAAAAGGAAAGATACAGTGCTGGGAGCAGGTCCTCATTTAGACCGTGGGGACCAGGAAAGTGACGTTTCCGTCCCCCTTAGGTGGCGGGAGCTGGTCAGACGAAGGCAGATGATTGCACAGTGGGGGAGGCAGGAAGAGGAGACGCACATTCCAGGGAAGGCCCGATGTGCCCAGGATGGCTTGCTGCTTCATTTCTCTCTTTTTCCTTTTTCTCTCGTCTTCATTTCAGTTTCCATCCTCAATAATAAAATATTATAGTGGTACTAATGGCAAATGGATGAAGGGTATTAAATTATCAGAAGAGTTCCTGCATTGG
>NW_005325587.1:0-1680 GCF_000412655.1 Myotis brandtii | reverse complement strand
CAGCTGCTGGAACCAGCAGGCTTCTGGAAGCGTCTCCCCAGTTCTCTCGGAGAGCCAGGGACAGCAGGCAGGACTTGGTAGCTATGGCCGGTGACTGGTACCCTCTGTGTCAACAGCTGTTTCGTCACAACCCAGCAGCTGATCTTCCGGGGAGCACGGCAGTGTTCACGGAGCTTCAGCAGAATTTAGCTTCCATGGCTCAACTAGCGGCCAAAGGTGGGCCCATGGGTTTGGGTAAGAAGGACCCTGATGCAGTGGGGCATCCAGAAGCACTTTTACAAATGCAGGACAGATTGGAGGAGGCGGAGGCCCAGGCTCAACAGCTGCTGGACAAGGTTCTGGCCTCTGATGGTCGCCAAGCCGCCGTGTTGTGGGAGGAGAGCCTTGAGGACAGGTGCCTGCTGTGGTCAGTGGCTGTCCAAGACCTGCTCCAGTGCATGGAGAGGCTCAGCGGGAGACAAGGACTGTTCCTCCTGCCCCTGCGACAGGCGGTGAAGGACCAGCAGGGGCTGCAGGAAGGGTTGGCTCAGGCAGCTGATGTTTCTCAGAGGCTACAGGAGGCTGCCAGACTGTCCAGGCTCCTATGTGGGGATGAGCAGGTAAAGGGCGAGGTCGCCTTTCTGTGCAGGGAAGTTCATGTGCTCACAGACGCTCTGCTGGACGTGGCACAGATCTTGGCCTCCTCCCCCAGACCGTCTCCCAGCCTGTCCACACGCTTTGAACTTCTCTGCCTGGAGCTCACCCTCAGAGCCAAGGCCTTGACTGCCCACCTCAGCAGCATCAATGCGGACTATGCACAGGCCCTCCAAGATGCCTTCTGCCCAAGGCTGTCTGTCTGTGAAGACCCCCAGACCCCGGGCCTCAGACCCTGCAGGCCAGACAGCTCCCTGGAAAGGATGGTGTCTGGCATCCAAGCTGTGCAGACCATCGTGGCGGGAGGCCAGGAGGCCGGGCCCTGTCAGGAAGGCCTTCTAGTGGCTCTGGAGAGCATTCTCGCCCTCACCAAGGAGGTAGCCCAGAGGGTCCCTGTGCTCCAAGAACACCCAGAGGCGGGGGGAGCGCACAGCCTGGACTGGCTTCAGTGGGAGTGGGCGGCCAAGGCCCACCACGCCGTGGCCCAGCTCCAGGCCTGGAAAGGTGGTCACAGCAAGGCCTGCAGACTCCTGGAGAGGTGCTTGAAGGCCAGTGATGAACAGGACCCTGCCCAGCCCAAGCTCCACCTCCAGGAGGGTGCCTCAGGGGCTGCTGCAGTGGGCAGTGTGGATTCTCAGGGTGCTGCCCCAAGAGAGACCCCAGGGAACTCAGCAGGGACCTGCACGGCCGGCCCAGCCATCACCGGGACCATTGCAGCGGACCTGGACACGGTAGGACAGCAGCACCTTTTCTCCTCCCCCTCCTCAGCCCACTTTCTAGGAACCAAAGCTGCTGCCGAGTTCCAGAAAAAGCTGCCCCGGTGCCCACGTGGATAACTCCCCCCTGGCAGGCAGCACAGGCAGCCTCTGAGAGCCCAGGGTCGGGAAGCAGATGGCCTGGGCTGCGCCTGCCTCTGCCATTTCCCAGCCCTGAGTCCACAGAGAAGCTTTTAGCTATTTTGGGCTCAAGATTCTAATCTGGAGAATGGGAGCATTGATACCTTCTGGGCAGAGGGTTCATGAAGCATCCACATGAAATACTTGCACA
>NW_005325586.1:0-1680 GCF_000412655.1 Myotis brandtii | reverse complement strand
TTTTTTTTTCAGGAATAAGAATGCCTTAAACCCACTGTGAAAGAACAGGGGAACATGTTAACGACAGGTCCCCGAGTTCATGCTGAATTCCTGACAATTCATTATGTACTTCCAGTCTCAGGTCTTTTCTTCTTCTTGGCTGTTCTGTCTGCCTCCCTTTCTGGGCCAGGGCGGATCTGCTTTCTGTCTATTTTGGGAGTTTCATTTCAGTGCGTTTTGTTAGGCGGAGTAGGTCAGCAGGTGCGCACTAACACATTGCCCAGGTGGCCACTTAATGCAGTGTGATTGAGCATGGAGGGAATAAGCAACCTTTCCCAGCGCAGAGGGCTGTCTGGCTGCCAGGGCAGGTGAATGTGATTAGCGGCTGACTTTGCGTAGAGATTCCCCTGTATTCCCAACAGATGTCCCCTAATTGAAAGCTTGTTGTGACGCTGTTGGTTCTGAGAGGCCTCGAGTTCCCTTTAATGTCTTCTGCTCATTAAAAATACACCTCTCAACCTGAAAGGGAGAAGCTTGTTTCACAAGTACACAGGCGCTGTGGTGGGAGAGTGCGCACACACACAATCAGCCTTTCAAGTAAAACTGTAAATCCCTTTCTGCCTTTTCACTAGTTGATCTCTAGCAATAGACCTTGAGATCTGTATCATGCCATTTTGCCAAATGTTTCCTCTCTAGGCGTGTAATGACACCAGCTCTGTGTTCTAGAATAAAGTAGATCAACACACTTACCAGGTATAGGTGCACCCTTCTGAATTTTACAGACTGCTAGGATTATGTGCTCATTATTTGTACCCTGTTATAGTTAGAAATTGGAGACATATTGTAGAAATCCATAGAACACAAGAAAAACTGGACTGATGAGAAGTGAAAGGTAAGAAAAAAAAAAGGGGGTGAGACATGTAGGCAAAATCATGCTCTGAGGTTTCTGTTTCAGGTTGTTGCAAATGGACCACAGTTTAGCCCTGAGCTTTCTTGCCCCAAAGTGATGTGAAAAATACAATCCGTAATGCGATTCCCATTGCCTATACAATAAAGCAATTCTATTCTTTTGCAGGAAAAGGGAGGCATTTATCCCATGAGGCCTCATAAAGAGAATACAATTATATGCAGGATCTGCCTGAATCCTGTGGTTTATGTGTACAGTTTGCCTTGGATATTGGATACCACGGGAGATTTTATGAGAAAGGCTTATTCCTATGGTACATGCACTGATATATATATACATATAATAATTCATTATGTATAATATATTGCATTTTATAGCCCATGATTTCCAATAATAAAAGAAACCAGTAAAGCTATGACTTATGAATGGTTTTCCTTGAGCATTATGTGAGCTATCTTGCTACTCTGTGATTATATTAGTTGGTTGATTTCACTAGGTTTAGTAAGAAAGGGTAATTTCACAACTATATCACTGAGAATTTTATAATCTACAAGCCTATTTCTCTGCTCTCTTCCATGGTCAAATTCTTCTAAAAGCTTTCTACACACTGTCTCCAGTTCATCTTTGCTCATTTATTCTCCCCGCTTCTCCGTATTCTGTGAGCAGCACACCTCGCCTTAGCAGCCCCCCTCCATCCCCCTTCACCCTACCTGAGGCTCTTTACACAATACTCCCCATGGTGCGACCATTACTTTTCTGACTGTGATTCTCAGGCTTTTTTGCAGGATTATCCT
>NW_005325585.1:0-1679 GCF_000412655.1 Myotis brandtii | reverse complement strand
GTGTGTGTGTGTGTGTGTGTGTGTGGTTTTGACTTTTTGTTTCTAGTTTGTTTTGCCCATCTCCACTAAACCTAGAGATTCTCACCCTCAGGTAGGCTTTCAAAATAATAAACATACAAGCGTTGTAATTCTTTGATATTTGTCAGAAGACCAAGAAGAAATGTTAGAAACAGAGAATGAGAAATCTAATTAGGAAATTACTGAGATTTTTCCCTCTGTCTTTAAGAAACGACCTGGCATGGCTTTATAGGGAGTTCATTGTGGCAAACCACAAAACTTACAAATAGGAACAGTGTTCTCAACAACAGGTAATCAACCAATGATATATGGAAGAAATCTTCACTCAGGTAAGTGCTAATCCATCATCCAATTTTCGGCATAGGCATCATCTTCTAGCAACGTCTGTCACAGGTACTCGCAGGGTCAGAACTAGAGTGAGGCAAGAAAGGTGCCTGGGGTACAAAATTTAAGGGGGTACTCACTCTCAGGTGCCAACCATACACTGGCATGACCCTGAGAGCAGATACTTCCTTAAATTCTGTGCCCTAGATATCTGCTTGCTACACCCTGGACACGAGTAGAGAATTTATAGCATGTGGGTTATATATCTGCCTTCTTGAATGTAGAACCAAATAACAATTTTTCCCCTTAATAAGTTTGTCCAGTAAATTCTCAATCATCAGTAAGTAATTCTTTGAAGTAGATGTTATCGTCAGTAAACTGGATTTCCAGTATCTGTTAACAATATGTCACATTATGCCTAATTAAATCCTTTGATGACATAAATAGAATGTCTGTTCCGTTTATTCTGTACCATGAAGACCTAACATGACCTTTAAACAAAAGTTTGCCTATTGCTTCCCCATTCTAGAGAAGATAAGGACCAGCGAGCGCACTGCAGACAAGCTAGCTCTACTTTAGTAGCTGGTTTCCATCCATCTGAGAGGTAAGTAGGAGTCAGAAAATAATCATTCTTACGGAGGCTAACGAAACACGGGGTACCGGTGACCACCCCTGGCTGCCCTCAGCGCCTCTCAGCATTAGGCGCGATGCTCTCAACCTACAGCCCAGTCCTAGGGGGTTGGGTACTCTGTCTCTGGAGTTTGTGGAGCGAACTGTCCACAGTAGCATCAGCATCACCCGAGGAGCTTGTTGGAAATGCAGTATCTCAGGCCAAACTCCAGAGCTGCTCACTTTAACAACAAGCTTTCCAGGTGATTTGTAGACGCATTAACATTTGAGAGGGATGCTCCATTCCAGCCCACCCCTTCCCCAACAGAGAGTGGAGTAGTATTTCTAACCTAAACAAAGGGCAACACATCAGTGAGCCCAGGCTTAGCTGTCTCCAAGCAGCCCCAACCCTTACCTACAATGGGTTTCATGCACGGTTACTAATTAGCAGGCTGAGATGAGTACTCTGTCTTGATTCTACATGAATCCCCTCCATGCCCCAGAGTGCTTGAGAACTTGGGGGCTAGGGGGAGGCAATGTGGGGTTGTCACAATGATCGGGTGTGCTATTGCTATGTAGTGGTCAGGATAGCAAGTGTCCTGCAATCCTTGCAGCAGTTCTGCAGACAGAGTGGCCCCATCTTCCTTGAAGTTTCTCGCTGGGTGTTCCTGTAGGTGGAACATTTGCCCGTAATTAACCTGAGCCCAGAACTGAACTTCGTTTCACAC
>NW_005325584.1:0-1679 GCF_000412655.1 Myotis brandtii | reverse complement strand
AAAAATAGTCTTTTTTCTGTATTTTCAAACTGAGTATCTTGAATGGGTATATATTCTGCAATTAAAACAACACATTGTTTTAACATCTCTCTAAAAGAGCAAGGACTTGTAAAACAACAAGTAGCTTCTTGAGAAGAGTTTTAAATTGTTAAAGTAGGAGTGTCTCTAGAAGGGAAATCTGAAGACCTGTGTAAAATGTATAAACCCTTTAAATTGTAACCCAGGTTAGTCACTTAACTAGGCTGATATATTATTTTGACACTGGCAATGCTCATAAAATGCTTGCCTAATACACACAAAGCCCTGTTATATGCAGTCAGTTAACTATGAAGATAACTTTAACAGCTGAAATATCATGAAGATTAATATTTTCAAAACACCACTCATCTTTTTTCTCTTTGAACAAGTTAATGAATAGTGTTCATGATTCTTTTTCATTACTTTCTGGGGACATACATACACCCTTTTTTAACTTTGGCCCACTATTGTCTTCTCGGACTATGCCATTTACAGCCTTCTAGTTCATCTGGAAACGCCGCTTGGTGTGAAATAATAGGCTGTTGTGATTGGAAGTGATCTCATTGATCATCAGTGCAAGCTCCATTTTAGAGACAAGGCAAGTGGCTTGTCTCCATATTCAGCTGACTAGTGCCCAGAACTCACATCTCCTGACCCACAGCACCCTGGGCTTTCTGCAAAACTAGCTGCCTTGGTTAAGGATGAAGAGACTTATTTATCAATAGAAGATTAGACAAATAAAGTCATAAAATATGTTTCCCTGCTATAGGCAATAGAGAAGTTCCTAATGGCTCGCTTATTTGGATCTTTGATCTTTAAAACAAGTGGCTAAAAAGTAAAAATAATAAAAACATAGAACAAGTGGCAGACATCTATGATTGGATTAAAGTGGAAGTATGTGATCATGAGGAAGTTGGAGTACCTTTGCCAGATTCTGCTTTGCTGGTCAGCTTCGGGCCCGGAGGTACACATTGTGACAAGCTGTGAACCAACATCAACCCTGTGGAATTCTTGAGACTTGAGCATTCCTCAGTTCAAAGCCTGGCAATTCATTACTGGTTCTAAGATCTAAGCAGCTGGAGCATCAAACAGTTTTTACAAAATGTCATTTGAATGAGATAATTGTAAACAACACTAGAAGCACATGTATTAAATTATTGCTTAAATACTCATTTGCTTAATTAGGTGGAATATTGGAATATCTTTTGCTTTATTGCTTTGCAATGATATCAGCAGTGTATGTTTTGTAACATTATATTAATTATAATATTTATTGAGTACTCACCATGTTCCAGGTACAGCTAAGCTTTCCATGTATGTATTATCACTTAATCTTCACAGTTACACTTGAAGATTCATAATGTTATCCCCGTTTTTCATAGGAGGATGTGTTGCTTAATTAACTCGCTCAGGGACATGCATGGTGAGTGGTGGAGCTGGAGTGCAGTCTGGGTCTGGCTGACTCAATAACCTCTTAATCCCTATGTTAAATCGATTTCTCTGCCCCATGCTATAAATCTACTTGATCCTTTAGTTGATTTATTGATGGTGACATTTAATTTTCATTTTCTTCAAAATGGAACTCTTACTGTAAAAGGCAATCAAACTGACTGGAGTTTGCATTTGAATAAATGTTTAGAGGTAACTGAGCATTTGAGGAT
>NW_005325583.1:0-1679 GCF_000412655.1 Myotis brandtii | reverse complement strand
TTTTTAGGAAAGTTACCTAATATAAGGGGTTGGCAAAAGTAGGTTTACAGTTTCTCATATGGAAAAAGACATGCAGGGTATGATGATTACAATAGCTTTATTAACTCAGTGTTTTGCGCACTCACAAGTATAAACCTACTTTTGTCCACCCTGTACACAAAGTCAGTTAAATTTTTCTCCTTTTAACTTTCACATATTAGCAAGCACAGTTGACCTTTGGACAATTTGGGGGTTAGGGGCACTGATGCCTGCACGGTTGAAAACCCACGAGTAATTTTTGACTCTACAGTCAGCCCTTTGCACCGTGGATTCAACCAACTGCTGACTGAAACAGGACTGGGAATGGGAAAATACTGTTTTTGAGCTGGAGTGGGTTGAATCTGCAGATGCAAAAACCATGGATACGAAGGGCCAAATATATTTACTGAAAAACATCTGCATGTAAGTGGACCCACGAAGTTCAAACCGATGTTATTCAGGGGTTAACTGTACTAGTATATCTAAGCTAAAGAAGGATGAATAGAGCTATTGAAAGACCAAGAACTTGGAGTCAAAGAATTAGGTTAGAAGCCTTTTCCTCTTCCAACTTCCCCCATCCCATACCCCTTAACTATCCCAGTTACCATTTGTGCAACTGATCCTCATCTAATTATTTGACCTCTCCGAGTCCTGATCTTCTCATCTAGAATCAGGGGGAAATACCAGTATGGTGACTTTAAAACATGCCTCCAAATTCTTTGATAGGCTTCCCATCAAGAAGTGTGGTCTCTATCCCCTTCCCTTGAGTCTGAGCAGGTTGTGACGCTTTAACAAGTAGAGAACAGGGAAGTGTTTGCTATGAGACTGCTGGGGCTAAGTCATAAAGGTCATGCGGTTTCTGCTGCAGAAACACTCTAAGTGAGAAGTATGATGACTACCATGGTGTAGAAACCACATGTTCCAGCTGAGCCTGGCCTTCCAGCCATCCCATCAAGGTGCCAGCCAGATTTTAGCAAAGAAGCCACCATGGCAGGGGATCTGTGATCTTAGTTGATTCAGCTCTGCTTTCAAGTCATCTCCAGCTGCTGGCTTAGACATTGCAAAGCTGAGGTAAGCAATTCCCACTGTACCTTGTCCAAATGCCTGATTCACAGAATAAAATGTACCCATAAGGCATTTTGAAGCTCAAATGACCTAGTGGGTATGTGAAAGCACTCTGTAAATTGTAATGTGTCACAGGCAGTTCATTTTTATTGTCCAACAACTGAATAATAATAGTTAACATTTATTGAGCTCTATCTACATACCAGGCATTGTTCAGAGAACTTTCTAGATATTGATTCATTTGATCCTCATAACAACCCTCAAGATGAATACTATCATTATCCCCATTTTACAGAGGAAAGAACTGAGGCACAGAATGGTTATGTAAGATGCCTAACGTTACACAGTCACTCATAAATGGCAGAGCTGGATTGCAAATCCAGGTAATTGGGTTCAATCCTAACCTAGGGAATGAGTCTTACCTACAGTCTTCCTTCACCTTGGTTTGTTTTCATCTGCTGATAAACACATTTCCTTGTCCGGTTTCTAAAATGAAAATCTGGGTGGTTCTTTTCCTTGTCTAAGAGACATTTCAGGAGAAAATCTAGGGTACTGACTAGGATGTTATTCTTGCAAAAAAAAAAAAAAAAAAAGAA
>NW_005325582.1:0-1679 GCF_000412655.1 Myotis brandtii | reverse complement strand
CCTCCTCCTCCTCCTCCTCCTTCTCCTCCTTTTCCTCCTCCTCCTTCCTAAATATTACATACTTTTCATTACACACAAATCTATGTCCTGGTCGAAAAAATCACCCGCCCTCAGCCCTACCTTTAACAAGGAAAACCAGGCTGCAGGAACGACAGGCCACCAGACAAGGCAGGTGAGAAGGGTCTGTGTGGGTTCATCAGGGAAGGCCTCACATGATCCCTTCCCAGGTCTGGCCAGATTGATGGAAGGGCAGGACCACATTTAAAAAAATATACACAGGTTCTGGAGTGCACACCAACGCTCGGACAAAGAATAATTCTTTAAGATACTCAGTACTATGGGCTATAGAGAGCAGATCTTATAAGAAGGGGAGAAAGAGATCAATATAAAGAAAAAAATGCTCTAGATGTAATTGAAGTCATACATTTGTACATGACTTCTGCTATACGCCCAATTACTGCTATTTATCAAAGCGTAGACAACATTGAAACTGGCAGCATAAAAAACAAATTTTACTAAGTCAGAGTAAAAAAAAATCATCAGAAAGAGAAGGGGGGGGGAGAGATACAAATAATAAATAATTCAATATTCTCAAGGAAAGCTCTTGGAGAAAAGGCCTGGTTGATTCAAACATCAGACATGGGTCTGACAAGAGATGTATCGATTTAGACAATTCTGTCATCATTATTCCAGCCGGAGTCCTCCACAAAAGCTGCTCTTTTTGCTCCTGTTTTTATTGCTGTAACTACCCACCTCCTCCTCATACCTTGATCTCTTTGAACCTGTATTCATTACAGCTTAAATCTTCAGCTTAAGCACAAGATGATAAACAGATTCTGGGCCTCACGCTCGGTGGAGGCCACGGCTCAGCTTCCCTAAAACCTAACGGGATGGGGAAGCGACGCCCGATCTGCCCAGGATTTCCACAGGCGGTGGAGCAGGTCGTGTGCCCCATCTGTATAATTACCGAGGCAGGATATTTAGATCCGAGCCGGAGCGTATATCCAAAGCAAATATTACCCACATCTCGGGCAGGGTTGCCAAAGCGCGGAACATGATGGCTGACAACAAATGTACCTCATTTGTTACTTTCGAGGCTACAAAAAGAGACACGCTGACAACCTATATCGCTAATGACTTTGTTCTCTGCTGCCCAAACTGGGTTCCAAAACTGTGCTTGTTCTCCGACCAAAACAATGAAACCAAAACAAACACACAAGCACTGCGGACCCTTTTCGGTCAACGCAGATTGCAAAAATACAGCAGCATAATTAGTGGAGGAAGAAAACACCTCCATTGAGCATCTGCAGAAAGCAGGGCTGTGTCTTCCGCGTTCGATGTGTTAATTACCACCAGATAGGAGGTGCCGTGGAAAATTAACAGTCTGGCCCAGACAGGGGAGGTAAACAGACAGAACAGGGGCTGTGCAAGGGGTGGGAGAGCAAGTCAATTCTGAAGAAAGATAAAAGAACTGTCATGTCCGTGATGGTTTCGGAGAGGGGAAAGGGCAGTGGGCCCTGTTATCCGATAATTAGGCAGGAGGCCCACGCTTGCATAAGCCGCAACGTTTGCCATGGTAATCAGATGTATTATTCAGATGTGCAGGGAAACAAAAGCCACGCAGGCCTGACGAGGCGCAATGGAGTCTGCCCACTCATGGGTGCTGGGTGCATGGGACC
>NW_005325581.1:0-1679 GCF_000412655.1 Myotis brandtii | reverse complement strand
ATAGAAGCTCTGACAAGTCATGTATGAAAGAAACCTGTTTAACTCTCTTTAAATTAACGCTTTTCCCCCATGACTTGTTTGAGTATAATATAATAATGTTTTGAGTTCTTTATTAACAATTCCAGGAATTAGCATTCCCTATTCCACCTCTGGGAAATGCTATCCTAGGGATATGTAAACTCAAAGTAGGTCTGGAAGGGGGAGAAGACAGGTCAGACCCATGTCTGTTAGGCACTGTCCCAAAAGGCCACACTGTCTGTGAAGCTCTGGGTTGGTGATTGAAGAGGGTGTGCAAAGAAGGTACTAGGAGAGGTAAGAGACAGGGCTTTAGCATCCAGGGGCAATGCTGAGGATCCAGCCTCAGGGGGAGTGGCTTTTAAGAGGATGCACCTGACCTCTGGGGCACATGACAGCAACCTTAGAGATTGTTATGAGTAGAAGCCTAGCCCGGGAATAGGTTACAGGAGACTTCTGTGCTCATGCAAATCAAGCAGAGATTCTGAATCGCCCCTGACCATGTGGGGTTGGGTAGGGGGATTGATGGTCAAAGGGATTTGATCTCCAGGAGCTCAGAGAACCAGGAGAGCGTCAAGTACCATCTAGCCTCAGTCCCTCTCCTGACAGGCTCCATGCCCCCTGCCCTCAGGATGGAACATGAGGGACAAGGTCCCTCCTGTCCTGTTTCCTGCTTTTTCCTCTAGTGTCTTATTCTGATCTCTCACTCACCCTGTTTCAGAACTTGCTGCCAGCCACTAGCATGTTACGCACTCTCTAGTGCTGCTGAAAGTCACCACTTATTGAATGCTTACAGTGTAATATTAGGTCCTTCGATAAATGCTCGACATAAATGACTTATACTTATTGTTTGCAGTAATCCTATAAGGTGGAGGGATCATTTAGGAAGGTGTTTGGGCCTAAGGATAGAATATCCCCTCACAGTGGCTTAAACAAATGTGGATCATTGGGTCTCAGTGATGCCACCTATGACTCCAGACTCTTTCTAGCTTCCCCCTCCATCTTCTTTGGACTTTAGCAATTGTATTCATGTTTTGGCCTCATGGTTTTAAAGTGGGTGCTGCACCTGTAGGCATCCTGTTGCCATCTCGCTTTATGTGGGACACGTGAGCCTCTTTATCCAAAGAGCAGGGCTTTCATAGAACCTTCTCAGCTATTTGTTTTTGTCTCATTGACAAGAACTGTGGCCCATGACCTTTCCAGCTGGAAGGAAGCAGGAAAGTTGTGGATTTAGCTTTCTAGTTGTCACAGTCAAGGCAGGCCAGGATGAACTCGGTTCAAAGTGCGTGTTGGGGTAGCCAACCTAGAGGGCCTGCCTTGGTAGACATTATTTCCATATTAGATGGCAATGCAGTTCAGGAGGCTCAGGTAACTTGCTTGGGGATCACATAGCTGCTAAGTGCTGGAGGTGGATTCCAAACTCCTCAGTCTGACCCAAAAGCCTATGAGGGTTCCACTATTCCAATTTCTAAAAATTTCAAAGTTCAGTTCAATTCAATCTGTTTCCTGAGCATCTACTACAGTAGTCCTCTATCATCTGTGGTTTCGCTGTCTGTGGTTTCAGTTACCCATGGTCAACCATGGTCCAAAAACATCAAATGAAAAATTCCAGAAAGAAACAGTTCATGTTTCAAATTGTGTGCCATTCTGAGTAGCATGATGAA
>NW_005325580.1:0-1679 GCF_000412655.1 Myotis brandtii | reverse complement strand
CCTCGAAATCCAGTCTTGCACTCACACTCATTCTGCAATTCCAAGAACAGAGGCACAGGGGGTTATGGAAAGCAGCTGCCTTCCCTGTCATGCCCTCGTGTGGTGCTGAACAATGAACTATGGGAACCAGAGCCGTTGGGCTAGGGAACAGCGTTAATGGCTTTCGGTATTTTTTATACTTCAGATTCCAGAGCTGTTGGTCATCCACATTCCACACGAAACGTCTCAATCTGATAGTTCCTTGGCACTTTCATTTTGAATGTATTACCCCAGAAGGGCCACTTGGAGAGTCTCAGAGAACTCAGACTCTCAAGAGCATCCCACTAGACAAATGGGCCCTTCCGTCTCAGAGGGAAAGGTGAAATAAGCCACGAGTTTCCACTTGGCGCAGATCCACGCGCAGGGCCATTGCCAGGCTAGGAGGCAGTTGGTGTAATTTAAGATAGGCATCCCTCTGAGTAGGCGGGTTTGAGTCAGGCCCCACCTCTACATGGACAACCAGTACTGCAGAATACCTGTTATGGAAAACAGCTTATTTGGAGAGAGGATTGTGATTATGTAATTAGTTCAGTTAAGAAGAGGTCATACGGGAGTAGGGTCTGTTCCTAACCCAACATGGCTGGTGTCTTTACAGAAAAGGGGAGATTCAGACACAGACACGCACACAGGGAGAATGCCATGTGCACATGAAGACAGAGGTCATGATGATGCCTAAGCCAAGGCACACTGATGATTGCCAGTAAACCCCCCAGAACCAGGAGAGAGGCCTGGAACAGGTTCTCCACAGCCCTTAGGAGGAACCGCACCTGCCGACACCTTGATCTTGGACCTCTAGCCTCCAGACCTGTGACACAATACAGTTTTGCTATTCATTGCCACCCAGTTGGTGATACTTTGTTATGGCAACCTCAGCAAACTAATACAGATGCTGAGAAATGGTTTTTCTTTCTCAGCTGCAGTCTGGCAACTCAGGTGAGTCCGAAATGAATGCGATTGTTTGTTAAATGCTTGGAGAGACACAAGACTGCCGTGAGCTCGCCCATGATTCGTACTTTTCCGAGGCTACAATCCTAGCACAGTTGTCATCACCTCTCCTGGACTGGATTAATTCTGAAGCAGAAGCTTTTTCTGCCTCAGTCTCCCTTCAATGAGGCTAAGTGACAGTGGTCAACAAACTGTAGTGCTACAGAAATATAAAGCGTGGCCAAGGGTGGTGACTAAGAGGGCAGCTCTGGAGTCAGACTGTCTGGATGTGAATCTCACACCGTGATTTATTTTCTGGGTGATGTGAGCGGAGTATTTAGCTTCTCTGTGCCTCTTTTCTAAGATGGACTAATCATAGTACTTATGTGGCACCAAAAGCAAAAATAAACAAGTGTGACAACATCAAACTAAAAAGCTTCGATGCAGCAAAGGAAATCATCAACAAAATGAAAAGGCGACCTACTGAATAGGAGAAAATATTTTGCAAATCATATCTGATAAGGGGTTAATATAAAAAATGTAAAGAACTCATACAACTCAATAGCAAAAACCAAACAACCTGAATAAACATGGGTCGAAGATCTGAATAGACATTTTTTTCAAAGAAGACAGATGGCCAACAGGGACATCAAAGATACTCAACATCACTAATCAGCAGGAAAATGCAAATCAAAACCACAAGGAGATATCACCTC